>NC_063181.1:24758367-24863795 GCF_023159225.1 Perognathus longimembris pacificus | reverse complement strand
TCTGATTTCATTTCTGAGGCTTTCCATCATTTCTGCTGTCATAGTCTCAGTTTTTTTATTCTCTATCTCCCCTTCGGTTGTACTGCTTTTTGGAGCTGGTGAGTTGGCTTGCCCTTTGATGAAATTTGTTATATTTCTTTGTGATTTGCGCATCTGGCGATCTGTGGGTGGCTTCTCTGCGTTGGTTTTGTGCTAGTGCCCGCTTGTTCGTCAGTGGGAGATTTGTTTGTGTCCTGGCTCTGGGTTTGAGTTTGGCTGTTGAACCTTACTGCCCAATGGGTGAGCGTGACCATCTCGGTTGTTGCTGAGGTGGTCCCCCTCACTTGTGCCCGCTTGTTTGCTCCCGCGGCGGTTTGGGCAATAGGTCCTCCTGCTGGAGGGTTAGCACGCTGGCCCATGCTGGCCCTCCAGGGGGAACGTGCATGTACATTCTAGTGCTTCCTTTGGGGTTGTGTTGCCCCGAGTTGTTGGAGGGTGCTTGGGTCCTCTCGTGAATTTGTTGTGAGGGGCGGTATGTGTGAGCCCCTGCAGGATCAAGTGTCGGGGCGCGGGTTGGTGCCCGACGACTTTCTGTGCCTCCGCTGTGAGGGGGGCATGTGTTTGGGCCCAGGTGATCCTGCTGTTCTGATGTTTCTCACCAGCGAGCCTGGGGCTTCCAAACCCTGCCAGTCCCTTGGGCCCCTGCTGGGCAGGGGAAGGGGCCAGTGTAAAGATGAATCTTTTAAATACTGTCGCGTAGTTTATCAATTCCCCAAACTACTTACCTTTAGATGCTATAGTTGTTCTCAATCGCCCCGGAGATTTTCGCTGATTTACAACTAGTTACCTCGTTTGTACGTATAAAACTTAAGTGAGCTTTTATCTCTCTTCAATCACAACAAAGATGAGCCTTTCTAAGAGTGTCGAGGACATTATCAATTCCTCGAACTACTTACGTCAACAAGCTGCAGCAGTTCTCAATCACCACAGAAGTATTCCCTGATATACAGCTACTTACTCTGTTTGTACATATAGTTCCTAAATAAGCCTTTATATCTCTTCAATCACCAAAAACTTGAATCTTTTAAAGACTGTCGAGTAGTTTACCAATTCATCAAACTACCTTAAGCTACAGCTGTCCTCATTCACCACGGAGATATTCCCTGATACACAACTACTTACCCCGTTCATACATATAGTTCCTAAATGAGCCTTTATCTCTCTTCAATCACCACAAAGCAGATTCTTTTGAGGAGTTTCGAGTACATTATCAGTTTCCCGAACTATTTACCTTAACAAGCTACAGCTGTCCTCAGTCACCACGGAGATATTTCCTAATAGTCAAATACTTACCCATTCGTATGTATAGTTCCTAAATGAGCCTTTATCTCTATTCAATCACCACAAAGACGAATATTTTAAAGACTGTCGAGTAGTTCATCAATTCTCCGAACTACTTACCTCAACAAGCTACAGCTGTTCTCAATCACCGCGCAAATATTCCCTGATATACAACTACTTACCCCATTTGTACATATAGTTCCTAAAGGAGCCTTTATCTCTCTTCAGTCACCACAAAGACGATTCGTTTGAAGAGTGTCAAATACATAATCAATACTCTGAACTACGTACCTTAAGAAGCTACAGATTTTCTCAATTACTGCGGAAATATTCCCTGATATACAGCTAATTACCCCTTTCGTATGTATAGTTCCTAAATGAGCCTTTATCTCTATTCAGTCACCACAAAGACGAATCTTTTAAAGACTGTCGAGTAGTTCATCAATTCTCCGAACTACTTACCTCAACAAGCTACAGCTGTTCTCAATCACCGCGCAGATATTCCCTGATATACAGCTACTTACCCCATTCGTATGTTTAGTTCCTTAATGAGCCTTTATCTATCTTCAGTCACCACAAAGCAGATTATTTTGAGTAGTTTCGAGTATATTATCAATTCCCCGATCTACTTACCTTAAGAATCTACAGATGTTCTCAATCACCGCGGAGTTATTCCCTGATATACAGCTACTTACCCCATTTATAAGTATAGTTCCTAAATGAGCCTTTATATCTATTCAATCACCACAAAGACAAATCTTTTAAGGACTGTTGAATAGTTTATCAATTCCCCGAACTAGTTATCTTTACAATCTACTGCTGTTCTCAATCACAGCCGAAATATTCCCTGATATACAGCTACTTACCTCGTTCGTACGTATAATTCGTAAATGAGCCTTTATCTCCCTTCAATCACCACAAAGCAGATTCTTTCTAAGAGTGTCGAGGACATTATCAATTCCCCGAACTACTTACGTCAACAAGCTGCAGCTGTTCTCAATCACCGGGGAGGTATTCCCTGATATACAGCTACTTACATATAGTTCCTAAATAAGCCTTCATTTCTCTGGAATCACCACAAACTCGAATCTTTTAAAGACTGTCAAGTAGTTTATCAATTCATCGAACTACTTACCTTAACAAGCTACAGCTGTCTTCAGTCACCGCGGAGATATTCCCTGATATACAACTACTACTTACCGCGTTCGTACTTATAGTTCCTAAAGGAGGCTTTATCTCTTTTCAGTCACCACAAAGATGATTCTTTCGAAGTGTGCCAAATACATAATAAATACCCCAAACTACGACCTTAAGAAGCTACAGATTTTCTCAATGACTGCGGAAATATTCCCTGATATACAGCTACTTACCCCGTTCGTACGTTGAGTTCCTAAATGAGCCTTTATCTCTATTCAATCACCACAAAGATGAATCTTTTAAAGACTGTCGAGTAGTTTATCAATTCCCTGAACTAGTTATCTTAACAATCTACAGCTGTTCTCAATCATGGCGAAGATATTCCCTGATATACAGCTACTTACCCCATTCATACGTATAGTTCCAAAATGAGCATTTATCTCTCCTCAATCACCACAAAGCAGATTCTTTTGAGGAGTTTCGAGTACATTATCAATTCCCTGACCTACATACCTTAACAAGCTACAGCTCTTCTCAATTACCACGAAGATATTCCATAATAGTCAATTACTTATCCCATTCGTACGTTTAGTTCCTAAATGAGCGTTTATCTCTCTTCAATCACCAGAAAGCAGATTCTTTTGAGTAGTTTTGAGTACTTGATCAATTCTCTGAACTACTTACCTTAACAAGCTACAGATGGTCTCAATCACTGCGGAGTTATTCCCTGATATATAGCTACTTACCCCATTCATAAGTATAGTGTCTAAATGAGCCTTTATCTCTATTCAATTACCACAAAGACGAATCTTTTAAAGACTGTCGATAGTTTATCAATTCCTGGAACTAGTTATCTTTACAATCTACAGCTGTTCTCAATCACGGCGGAGATACTCCCTGATATACAGCTACTTACCATGTTCCTACATATAGTTCCTAAATAAGCCTTTATCTCCCTTCCATCATCACAAAGATGAATATTTTAAAGATTGATGAGTAGTTTATCAATTCCCCGAACTACTTACCTTAAGAAGCTACAGCTGTCCTCAGTTACCGAGGAGATGTTAGCTGATATACACCTTCTTACCCCGTTCAAACGTGTAGTTCCTAAATGAGGTTTGTCTCTTTTCCATCTCCACAACGCAGAATCTTTGGAGGAGTTTCAAATATATTATCCATTCCCCGAACTACTTACCTTAACAAGCTACAGCTGTTCTCAATCACTTTTGAGATATTCCCTGATATACAGCTATTTACCCCGTTCGTAAGTGTAGTTTCTAAATGAGCCTTTATCTCTCTTCCATCACCACAAAGCAGATTCTTTTGAGGAGTTTCGAGTACATTATCAATTTCCCAAACTACCTACCTTAACAAGCTACAGCTGTTCTCAATCACCGAGGAGATATTCCCTGATATACACCTACTTATCCCGTTCGAACGTGTAGTTCCTAAATGAGGCTTTATCTTTATTCCCTCAGATGTGCTTTTATTTATTTATTTATTTATTTATTTATTTATTTATTTATTTATTTATATATTTTCTAATTGACAAAGTGATGCACAGATAGGTTACAGTTTCATACGTTAGGCTTTGGATACATTTCTTGTACTGTTTGTTACCTCCTCCCTCTTTCCCCCTTCCCTCCTCCCCCTTTCATTCTCCCTCCATGAATTGTTCAGTTGGCTTACACCAGACAGTTTTGCAAGTATTGCTTTTGTAGTCGTTTGTCTTTTTATCCTGTGTCTCTCAATTTTGGTATTCCCTTTCAGTTTCCTAGTTCTAATACCAGTATATACAGTTTCCAATGTACTCAGATAAGATACCGTGATAGTGCAGGTACAACCACAGGAAGGGGATACAAGAGGATCATCAACAATGGAAACTATGGTTTCACATGGCATGTTGAAAGTAATTACAACAGTGATATATCACTCGTTTCCATAACATGGGGTTCATTTCACTTAGCATTATCTTATAGCTACATTCTTCTTAATGGCTGCATAGTACTTCATTGAAGTTCTTAACTTGTTATTAAGCAGTAAAGAGTTGAAGGAATTGCAGTATTTATATTAGATATACTGAAGACAAGTGAGATAAAATGAAGCAGAAAGTATTAAATATTCTCTGGCCTACTTGTTGTGATAGAATGCATAAGAGTTAAAGAATACCTCATCCCTGAATGCAGGGAATTAATTAACCTCAATGTTTTGACCCCTCTATTCAATTCCCGTGGTGACCATGAGAAGTAGAGACCTATTTAAGTACAGATGAGTAACCAGAGTATATTTTAAAAAATCCAGCTCCCAGTAATGAGAGGGAAAGAATATCACAGAGATACCCAACAGGAAATCCCTGCTGAAGTGGATAGTGCATCTGCTTCTACTGGAATGTACTTAGAGTTATGAGGCTGTCTCAGCCATCTCTCTTTCAGTTTCATGACTAGCCTCATCACAACCAGACAGGGATACCATTATAGGGAAATGCTTGGGAAACAGAGAGCCATATTCAGAGGCTCATAGGATGTTACCCTTATCACTTCCCCTCTGTGATTCACAAAATAGACCCCAACAGTAATCAAACTAACCTAATAGTAATCTAATGCAGAGCCTACTTGCATTGATACACTATAGGCTTCAAGTAGTCTAGAAACTATCTATAAAAACAACCTAACATGGCAAAGTGTTCATTGCACAGACTTTATGCACTGGTATATAATAATCTTCCTAATCATATGGGAGATCAGAAATGTCATCAACATGGGACTTGAGATTGAGCAAAGCACATCTGGCTCCCAACAGGAACAGATGCCTACTAGACTGCACAGGAGGGGCTGGGAAATTCAGACACCCAGGTGCATATATCAATAGAGGCAGCAAGCTGGGGAAAGTCCACAAAACCTATGCCATCACCCAAAGTAGTTCCCGTGAAGCTCAGACCCACACAAGAGTGCAGAAGGAAAGGACATGGACCCAGATCTTGATAAAAAATAAAGGTTTCCAGCTGATACAATCTCTTTCATAATGTATGTCTTATAAGCAAGTGTGGATCATCAGCACACAAACAGAAGAGCCAAGAATCAAATGTAGCAGTAAACAAAGTCTTTCTATCTCCTTAGGCCCTTCTGTCAACTCCAACTTTTCCAGTGCTGACAGAAAACACATGTAGCTTCAAACCTCCCTGCCCACACTCTGAAACACTTCTGTGAAAGGTAATGAACATTTTTGTTGGTCCTATTCACTGAGAGTCCACAGTAGACAGACACTCATACTTCCCTCTAGATCCCCCAGCTCAAGCTAGCCCTTCTCAGGTATCTGAAGGATACTGACTCACAAGTCTGCACACATGCCCTACCAAGCATATTATATTTAATCAGTTCACAGGACGGGAGGAACAAAAGCCTAAATCTGAAACTACAGGTACAGGAAGAATTCCAAGTCATATCACAACAGCCTCCAAACCATTCTTCCATAGCAGATGGGTACCCCCATCTGAATAGAAAGGCTGATCTTCTGTGAGGAATTCATCTCATCCCTTGGTTGCTGTTTTTCCTGTTTTGTGGAGATGCTGTTTAGAAATCTCTTGACCTTCCTGCAATAGATATCAATGCCGTATATCTACTCAGCAAATAATGCATACAATGCCTATGTGATCAGATTCTTTATGTAGAATCAACTTCCAGAGGAACTAGCAGTAGAAAGAGAGGAGTGAGCAGAAGTAAACTCATGAAGAACATATCTGCATTACTAGATGGTCAATTTCAAAGTTCAAGGTCTACGAAGCACCTGAAAATGTTACACGGATCAAGCAGATGGTGCTGACAGCACCTGTACCACTTTACATGGCGTCATTGTAACTCACAATGAGGACCGATGGCAGAACTGTGTAGAAAAATTGAGAGAACCAGTAGACACGTTAGTGTTTTGGAACATATCTATATAGACCTAATAATGTGACGTCTCACAAGGAAAATTTCCTCGCTGAAAGGACCCCACTGCTTTTCTGTATCAACTCTTGACACAGCACTCTGGTTTACCCCTCAGGATGCGGTTCAACCCCTGTGATAGCTGCTAAGCTAAGAACCTCAGAAATGATTGGAGGCTGTATGTTTAGAGCTGACCAACATCTCTCTGCATCATGGAAGATTAAAGATAACCCTGGAGAAGGAAACCTCCCCGCACCCAGAGAATATATGTTTATCAATACATAGTCTGAACAGTTTATCTCCTGTGGCTTTGTTAATTTTAAACATGAAAAATATTCTTCAACAACTAGTCCATGTAAAGAAGACTTGAATGCTATAAAAATCAGGTTTCTAACCCCAAGAATAACACTGCTCCTGACCTTCTCACATCAAGCAATGGAGCCCACCATGTGACCTTTGCCAATGGAGCACTCAAATTTCTCTACAAGTCTCCAGATAGGGGCCTGGCCTTCTCAGAGCCAACATTGGTCCTGACCAAAATGAGTCCTGAGATGTCAGCCTGGGGGCTGCCTCTCTGGGGGCACCAAGGCATCACCTTTGGAAATTCCAAAGCAATTGAAAGCAACCTACCTGCATTCAGACTGAAATGGCCACTTGAGGGACTCACATCCACATGCTCTGAGTGCCAGAAAAACTCAAACAACTGTCTATACAGCAACGATACCAGGTGCCATGACCTTCATCCAAGACAAAAGTCAAACATCTCTAGATGAAACACATCTCCCAAAATATATCTTGGGCAGAAAATTTTCATAGAAAGAAGAATGCAGTCTCCAGACTTTATAAGATAACATCTGAGGAGAACTGAACACATGGAAGAGAAAGGAAGAAGCTAAGCTCTTTGTTATGTCCTTCACCTCACCTTGGTAAGTGTCTAAGATGCTGCTCTTTGCCATCAAATTTCTTAACCAACTACCAGAGGAAATGCCTAGTCCTCCTGGGAGGAGCAGGAACTATGCCAAGTATGCTGTGTTCAGTATGTAGTCAGAGAGAGGGAGTGTGTGTGTGTGTGTGTGTGTGTGTGTGTGTGAGAGAGAGAGAGAGAGAGAGTGAGAGAGGGAGGGAGAGAGACTGAGAGAGATCTCAGAGGCCTTTCATATGTGGCTCACTGTGTCTTATGATCCCTTCTTCTCTGGGATCTGTCAGGTTAACAGAAGGAGAAAACATTTCCCCTGTGCTGCTTTAGTCTTGTATATCAGACTTTGGGGGCACATTCAATGGGTGGATATTCCAAAATACTCAGGGGATAGAAGTAGGAGACCCACAATATGAGGCCGATCCAGACAAAAGTACAAGGCCTCTTGATTCCTCTCCAGAGTCAAATTCTCAACCTTTCCAGAAATCCCTCCATTACCATAGAGAGGGTCGGTCAGGAGCCTACAGCATCACTGGGTTGTACTGTTACCCCACGCCATCAGGGCACTCTCTGGCTGCCATGAACACCTGGAGATTGAATTGCCTAGTGCAGAATCTCAGCAGGAGAACTTCACAGGACAACAGCACATGGCAATGGAACCTTTCCCATTTGTATAAAGAATCATGCAAACCAACATAGAGTTATCACGTTTATAGAAAGGCTTACAGATTAGTCTACATCTGACTAAAACAATCAGGCTTAAGTATTCTCCATCAGGAATGGAGAGTACCTTCAAGATGTACGTCTTTGCATCCCCAACCTGAGCTAGCCTCTGCTCACCTGAGCTCTGCCCACTCCTGCTATTTTTCCTGGATGCAGACACAGATCTTTTGGGTCATCATTCATTTACCATTAAAGTAGCCCCTGAACTTCAGGAAAGACAACTTATTTTTACCCCCAGGCAAAGGAAGATCCACACCACTCAAAAAATGAAAGCTGAGCTCCACAATATTTGCTACAGATATCTGTGGATATCTGGCAGAGCAGACCTGTGGGTGAGCCTCTTGCTCAGTGGGACATGGGCACTGCAGACTTCACCTGATGTTGCCATACTAGCTGAACACAAAAGAATAGACCGAGGAATAAATAGTCCCATTAGAGGAAATAACTCAGTTACCGAACTTGAGAAATTAACTAGCCCCTAACTCCAAACATGTCACAGAAAAATGAAGCTGTGAATTCCTGAGCTTCTACTGAAAGTGCGGAGAAGGTAGGCAGGCCCACACAGCATCTGGTCACTCTGCCATCCCAAGCATGAGAGGAAGACCGTGTTTTAGAAGTGACTGGGCAGTTCCTGCAGAGTTGGGGAGCTCCTGACGGCACACAGGCCTGTTGTAGCTTGTCCCATCTTTCCCTCCCCCAGAGCCAATGTTGGAGAACACCCTTTTGGGAGCACACATAGACTCAATTCAGCACGGAGCAGGGAGAAAGAACACCTCAACATCTTGCTGTGTGGAGTCAGCACATCCAACCCTCCAGGTTTCTGAGAACAAGATACACTATTGGGTAGCTCCTGAAGCCCCAGTCTGCTTTATATATTGAAAGTACACATCTATAATTTTAACCAATCCTGAATTGATTTCCAGGTATGGTATTTGGAAGTTATTTTAGACCAAATGTCACTGTATTATGCAACCTAACCTGGAGCTCTGGGCTGAAAAGAATCCTCGTGCCTCTGGCTTCCAAGTGCCTGTGTGTACCGATCCACACTGTCACACCTGGCTAATGGGCAGATCATTTAAATTCCACTGCACAATCACAGATTTTTGAGTCCTAGACAGAGAGTGAAGCTTGTATATAGAGCAATCAGGATTACAAGGAATACATTTTTTAAAAGAAAGAACCTCACAGTGGTTAGGAATGCTTTAGAAGTGACTAAATGCTAAGGGGATCTTAATAATTAAAAAAAAAACTGGTTGCTGAGATGATGCTATCTCTGACTATATATATATATATATATATATATATATATATATATATATATGTATACAGTAGGCACCACTACCCTTGCACATGGAACAATACATGCAGAGAAGCACAAAGGAAAACTGCAGAAGCGGAGAAGCTGCTCTTGGTCGCTCACCCTTGTGACTTCTTGCTTTGGGCTGAGTGCCAATTTTGTGGCAACCAGTACATTTAAACTGAGACTGAGCATTGGGTTGTAGAGCTAAGTTCTTCACTGCACCAAAGGGAAGAAAACGTAGCATGCAAAGATCAGGGAAACTCCAGGCAAAGGAATCCTGGGCAAGATGCTAGTTCCTGGGCCATGATAAGTACTGCATGTACAGTCACCATCCAAAGGATTTGTCCAGAAGAAATAGGGTCAAAATGTGGAGAACTTCCCCCAAGCAATACAAGTACCCTGGGATGCAGCAAGAACATATTTGAGACAAAGTTAGCATATTGTAATGAAGCAAATGTGAGACAACCTAAAATCAACTGAGAAGGAAAAGGATGATATTGGTGATGAGTATTCTCTACAAATGCATACCTCTTTGGACTAGAGTTCTAGCAAAGTAGATTGGCAGCATCATCCTTGTGAAATCAAGACAGGGTCTAATCCAAACACATAGCAGGGTGATACTTGGCCTAATGTTACAGGCGAAGAATGTGGTCTTAGAATGCATTTTGTCCTTCAGCTACAGCTGTCAATGGGACTAGAGCATATGTCAGATGTGGTCTCACTACAAGATACAGAATCTCCAGGAATTCTGGACTCAAAGCAATCCTCCTGAAGAAGTTCTTCCTACAAAACTGGGGGACTCAGTGAGATCCATGTTATTCATAACATAATACTTTAAAAGCATGCTGGAATAGAAACAGAAAATTTTTACCAGAAATTTTGCCTTGGAATCCACTTCCACACAAACACAAGAAATAAAAGCACCAGGAAGACAAGGATAAAAGCAGAAGCAGGTTGAACCGATAGTGACCAACAGGTCAATATGGCTGTGGATTTATGAAGCCAAACACATGAAGCAGCTCCTTCCACTTCAGGTTGGCACTGAATCAGATGTAGGTGACTTCTATATAATTTTATTATAGGAGACTATACGTAGAGGAGGGTCAAATGCTCCCTTTCTGTTCAATCCTGGAGTAGGTTTGTATGAATCAAGCAGGCTCTCTAGCATTCAAGGTGCCTATGGTAGGAGGTCCAAAAAGGAAATCAGTTATTCAATGGCACATAGGTCAAAGATACAAAGAACATCTCATTCCAAAACTACATAAAGAGTTCGGCTCTGCTGAGAGGGCCAGGTCTGTCTACAGAGTCATTTGCTACATCATCTGTTACCTGATAGTACTAGGAGGTCCATGTGGCTAATCTCAGTTACCTGGGAGTTAAGAAATGATGCGATCCACAGTCATCTATGTATCGCCCAGAGCAAAGACTTTTGGATCTACTGGGGAAGTTGTCATTTGAGGTCATTATCCATCACCTTCACTGGGGGGATAGAACAGCTTCTGAAAGGCCAGAGAAACTTCTCCAGGAACATGTTGGAGAGCTAGAGCAACCTAGAATCCTTCAACCGTAACAGCTTCTTTCACAAGACCCCAAACTATTGGGGAAACAAGGAGGACAGCATTTTCTGAGTTGAGACCAAGAAGAGCTCCAAAATTAAGTATGGAAGCTAGAGAGCACCAATAGAGCAAAATAAGCAAGTCAGAGAAGCAACTCATGGAGCTCTGTGGCTGGATTCTCAAGAGGTTTTGTCAACCAAACTACAAGGATTCATTCCTCAAGCATCAGAGAAGGATGGTGAGGCACCTGTTTCACACATCGTTGTTGGCCACAAGAACTGCTAGGAGAGGGAAAATGCATCTTATTGCACATTGACAAGCAATATGATTTTTAAATCTCATATAATGCTAGTTACACATGGAGCAATGGTGGGAAGATTGAAGATTTTGCCTAGGATTGGCTTTAGTTAGTGGACACTATCTGCAAGAAAAAAAAAGCCACATGCCAGACCCTTTGTACCTACAGGGTACTAAAGTGATTCCCTGGCATGCAATGGCCCTGAGCTGCAATAAGCAGATAGAGGGACCTGGCCTATGAACATTCTTGGCAGACTAAATGGTTCCCCATATTGTACATCATTGAACTATGAAGCAAAGTTTTCCTACTTGGACAAAACCTTCCATTTGCCTTCAACCATCTTTACCCAGAGAAGAAACTCTTGCTGTGGCCACAAGGAAGACATATCTCAGTTGTCACCTCAGGGTAAACATTTGGAGCTCACCTGAGATCAAGAGCAAGGGGGAAATTTTTCCTTGTTAGAGATGAATTGCAGGAACGTCCCTTCAGCTCTTCATCATAACAAAATCAACTCAGAGTAGAGAAAGTGGGTCACCACAGATCACAAAATCATGGACACAGGAACCAGGTGAAGACCTCAGTGACTCAGGTCTCCCAGTGAACATTGCACCTGTCCAAGGTGTCCCAGGGAACTAGACTAGAGCTTTATCTCTATTTAGATCTATTTATCTCTATTTATCTCTATTTATATCTATTTATCTCTATTTAGATCTCTATTTATCTCTATTTAGCAACTTGAAAGAATAGGATAAAGAAGGATAAAGCCTAATGAAGTACCTCTCATTACCAAGCTGCTCACTGGATATTGGGCAGCATTCTGACCAAGAACATCTATCTGTGGATGGATTACTAGAACCACTTAGCCATCAGGGTTCACCTGGCAAGTCCCAGGAGGTCTCATCAGAGCGACTGAGTGATTGAGTACAGAAGACATATTTTACATACAACCAAAAGCAAAATGTATCTATAAAGGAGGGAACACATGTCTCCTTATCTCTGCTGAAAGAATTCTTTACTATATATATTGAGGCTCTTCACTGATAGAATCTTCAAATTCTACCCCTTCAATATTATCTTGAAGAGGTTCAGGAAAGCAAGAGATGACTCACAAGAAATAGTAGGCCAAGTCTCAGGAAAGTCCTTTCTTACAGGATGCTGCTACAGGCTCTGGAGGGACAGCCAGCTGCTTTGCCACAGGTACCGAGCTTCTTCCTGAAGCCTCTTCCATAGCTAAGGTCTAAATGCCTGAGAGGTTGGCTTGTGCTCTGGATCTGGATGGGGCCATTCTTGAAGGGAGCTGGGCCCACTACCTCTGCTTACCCAACAATTACTTGTAAGGAGACCATATTGCCTGATATACTTCAAGTAGCATTTCGATGATTGAACTGGGCAGACTGTGTATTAGAAACATCTGTACAGAGGCAGCTCAGAAGACACTCTGGATTACAGAGACTTTCAAAGGACAGCATCCCTGATTTGATTATTCAGAAATTATACTCATGAATGTTTTATTAATGAATTTCCATGTATTTTTCTTTGAAATAGTCTCACTATGCAAATGTAGCCTAAAGCTCTCGGCCCAAAGCAATGCTCCTACTGCCGCAGACTCCCGAGTATGTGGGAGTGCCCATCCACAGCATCACACCTGGCAACTGGCACATCTTCATCTAAATTCCACTGAACCCGCAGACAAGCTCCACCCTCTACCCAGAGCCAAGTCTACTTTAGAGCCATCAAGATTATAAGGAATAAAGTTGTTAAAAATCATAGAATACACTCTAGCAGGCCTTTGATGTAGTCACTGTTGAAGCCTTCCCAACCCTTATGAGGATTAAAACAACCCTGGTACCTGAAATACTACAACTGTAACACCAGAAGCCAGACAGGCCATCATAACACTCATACAAGGAGCAACACACACAGAAGCACAAGTGGGAACTGCAGAGGCTGAGAATCTTCCTGCAGCTTTTCCCACTACTATCAAATGGCTTGTGACTCTTCTGTTGCCAGACGTCCAATAGGCCTCTTTCCACATGGGAAATTAAGCAATGTGTTCAAAAGAGTCCTTGCTCTAAGGTCACACAGGCTTCCGTCAACTCACTCACCACACCTAAGGGATGTCACATGGACAGGGCAGACACCCCTATGTCAAGTCCTCCAGGAAACCACAGAGCAGCTGCACTGATAACCAGCAGTGTGGAGGGAAAACTCTTGCTTTGAGCTGAATGCCAGGTGAGCCCACTGGTAAATACAAACAGACTCCAAGCACTTGGTTCTGAATCCTAAGCCCTTCACTGGCAGCCCAGGCATAGAAATCCTAGACAAGATGCCAGTTCCCTGGCCCATGATGGGCAGGATAAATACTGCCTATGCAGTCACCATCCAGAGAGCATGTGTAGAGGAAATTGTATGAAATCTCACCCTGAAGAACACAAGCATTCGTGATGAGCAGGAATCCTTTTGAGCAGAAGAAAGAGGTTCTCTCTCCAGGAACAGTAGCAAGATCACACTTAATCCTGAAAATTTTATGTAGATAGGCAGCAGGAAAGAAAAGCAGCAATCCCAAAATTCATGGCTATGGACATGGATGTCAGAGAAGATATTGTCACAAAAAAATCAATGGTATACTTTGCAGATTCGAGTACAACACACATTTTTTAAAAGTCAAAGACTAGAGGAATGCTATGTTTCCACATTCTGTATTGAACTCTCATCTTTTGTCTTCTCATCAGTTACATCTCTGTCGCCCTGGAACCTCCAGCCAAATGATGAGATCTGATCACCTTTGAGCCAGAAACTGCTCTGACTGCACTAAGAACAGAGGATGGGTTTCTTGGTGCACTTTAAAAAACCGAACTGGGCTTTACCCAGGAGAGCAAAACCTTCTGAGACTTTCTCAGAGAAACTTCTAAGAGAAGTATTGCTAGAGATCTACAGCAACCTAGTAGCAGTGGATGTAAAGATGACACATCACAAATATCCATCCGCAACTCTGTTGCTTTGGCTCCTCTCAAAAAAGTAGAGACAACATTGTGAGGAAAGGAAATATACAGACATGCTCTGGAAATCAAGAAGTGATAGCAACAATGGTAACAAGTACAGATGCCCTGTGTGTGGAGATGTCACATATGGCATGGCTACAGGCCTAAGGCTTCTCTGTCTGCCCAGGAAATCCTAGCCTTATTGGAGGAAATTGATTACCAAATCACCCACCTGGTACATTGTCCAGGGCATGAAAAGGGGGATTCTGTTGTCGTAATAGGAACATGCATGCATTGCCACTGCCAGAGAAGCCACTTTACAAAGAGGGGGACTCTAAATATTTTATTGACTGTTCCCTACCCCAGACTGCAATCCAAGCCAGTATACCCAGGAAAATAACATTTAGCCAAGTAGCTTGATGAAAATCAGAACTCTGAAGAGTGGTGGTTCTTGCCACAGCATAGGATATCCTTGCCAAAACTCTGGGAAAATCCTTGAGATACTAGGTGCATAAAGCAACTTACCAGGGAACAACTATGACCTAGCCCTCTAAAGTGACATTACTTTTTCCTAAACTAGGACAGCTGGAGTAATAACCACCAGCTTCCCTGCCTGTGCTCAGAGTCATGCACCACAGGGTAAAAAGCCACCCCCAGGAATAAGGACCCCGGAAGCACTCCAGCAGAGCACTAGAGACAGATTTCACATAAGACAACCTCTCCCCCTGCAAGTACATTATACCTTAGGTGACTGGAAGCCATAAGAAGTCAATGGAGCTGGTTAACAAGACCTCAGTCCCCAGTTACACATGGCAAGTTATAAAGAGCTGAAAAACTGGACCAAAGATAATAAATGTTAAGGTGCTCAATGCAGTACTAAGATTTGAATTCATTAATTTCTTTAAAACAGTTCTTTTATTTCAGTGAAGAAACTTACATGTATTGACTTCATGTTGAAGTTGATATAGACCTTCATAAAATAGACCCACTAAACCCATGCCGAAATGTAATTGTAGTTGTCCTGGTTCATGTAAGTGGAAACACATATTAAAGATGCTTTCAAGTGGCCACTTTTAGGAAATAAGACCAGGCAAGAAATATCAAAGTGAGAGACTACAATATAGTCTCTGCCAGATGCCCATGGTTCATACCTGTAATCCAAGCTACTCACAGTTGGAAGTTGGCCTAGGCAAGGAAGTCCCTGAGACTCTGATTTCCATCAGCCAACGAGGAGGCCAGAGGTTAGGCTGTGATTCAAGTGGCAGCGCACGATTCTTAACAAAACTCAAACAGTGCCTGGGCCCTGAGTTGAGCCCCAGGAGTGGCACAACAATTTAATCCTTTGAAACTAAGCATTTCCGTGTCTTATTTTTATTTTTCTATTATGACCTTGATTAAATGATACAATATACAAAGACAGTGGGCTGGTAAGGGATACCCAATTATTTGCCATTCTCAAAAGTTCGCCTTCACATAAAGTCATGCTGTGGGCATAAACATGCCTTTATAAAGTTTGTGATTACATTGATTCTCATTCTCTACTCCATCAGGTCTACAGCATTTCATAAAGACCTTACATCACTTAGCCAGACATACAAGTATTACAAGTTAGAAGTCAGGTATTTCCCAAAGTTTTGGTCCTGCTGTACCAGTGGCCTGGGCCTTTGGGAACATCCTCTGAAATCAGTGGTAAGTTGCTCTATCTTGCACTTGGTATCAAGAAGCAGGCCAGCCTGAAGTTTTTCAAGCATTTTTGGACTTGAGGTAACAAAAACCTCTTGATGCATACATATAATTTTGTACAGGTCAAATCCATTTACCAAGTAATCCATATGCTTCCAGGTTGAAGTGCAATCCAGAGCAGGCGTGGACTCAACAGTAGATTTACGATGTTTGTCCATTGGAGCCTTGTGAAAAGGAAAACTCAACTCCCAGCCCTGTAGATAGACTATCAGAAAAACTAGTATCCTTTTCCATTTCTGGGACTTTTGGGCACTCCTCCCTCCAGATGACCCCTTCCCTACTGAAGATCACGACCTTTCCTGAGTGGAGCTACACATTTCTTGTGAGTTGCAAAAGGAAATTCTCTACCTGACAAGGAACTCATAAGGTCAAACATGTATGGAAAGTCATGCAATCATAGGTTAAGACCACCATATCTAGGTACTTACAGTACTGGAATAAGTTCATTCCTCTTTTGCTGAATGAGAGTTTCCAGGTTACCATTAGGCTCCACTACATACCAAAGTCAATGCACCCTATGACCAAGAGGGATTAGGGCTCAGATAACACCTACTTCATGGACAGCTCAGCTCACGAAGCTTGGCGAGCACCATCAAAGCATCAGAAATGAGAAATAATCAATATCAATTCTGAATAACCCCAGGAAAGTCATTGCATGAAGTGAGGTGAGAATTCTATGATGCCCCTTTCTTATTGCTTCAATTTTTGTTGAGCCACAACACCTTTTAAAAGTGTTTACTTGAAGGAAATATGCCAACATGGGTAGAAGGTACAGCTTTCAGAGTATGCCGGCAGCAAAAGAAAGTTGACAGTCACTGGACCATCTTCCCACTCACTGGACATATTAAACGGGTATGGGAGTGAAAGCCCCAACAAGCAGACTTTCAGATAGTACATATTGTGTCTGCTTTGCATGAAGGAGGTCCATTGACACACCTAATCATGTTTGTGGGTAATAATGAAAGAGCCGATAGGAAGAGATGTGAATGGAGATTAGGAGGTCAGCCTGCACAGCTCAGTGCCTGCTGGTAGGCTTAACCATGCTGGTAGGCATCAAAGCTATCATAGGATAGTTTCACTAAGTAGCTAACTAAAAGACACTCTACAGCATGAAGTTCTTTAGGAAGTGTTCTTGAGAAGATCCAGAATAGAACAGAGGGAGAAGTTGAGCAGACATTCCATCTCAAGATGATTCTGCTCAGGGAAGGAGCAAGGAGATAGGTAACTGCTGCCAATAAAAGTCACAGGACAGGTCCTAACCCACTAATACAGCCACAGGCAGAAAATTAGCATCCCTCTGTTTAGGGGATTTATAGAATCTCCTTACCCATAGTGACGCCCTGGTGATTGAAAATCAGGATTTTTGCTTAACAGAATTGCTCAATTCTTGTGAACAACAAGAAATTTTAGGAACAAGGATTCCCTAAGGTCAAGACTTCTAGGCAACCTCAAGAAGTGCTGGCTCAATATGAGCTAGGCCCCGATACATACTACTAGCACAAACATGTATAGCAGGAACAAACACCAGGAAGTCAGAAATGGAGGCATTGCTGAGGCTGCTGATCTTAAGTTCTTCTTGCTCTGGTCTTCTCTGTTTGACTCGAGTTAAGATGATAAGAGCCTTGAGAAAAGAGTTATGGTTCCCAGTGCTTCCAGTCACTCTCTCTGTGGGACTGACTAGAGATTAACCAGACTTAGAGACAATTCTAGAACACACAGGATGTAACAGACACATTAAGTTGTTGGGGAAAATAAAGGAAGTCTCATGAGTCATATGGAAGAGATACATGAGAACATAAGCATCAATTCAACCATCAATACAAAGTCTTAGTTGCCATTTTACACCTTTTGGAACCTATATAATTGATGTAACCAGCAGGTAATCAGCTAATAAACTGGGGGGAAAATGGGTTACCAAGTCACAAACAATGATGGATTTCTTTGTTTTAAAATTTTTTATTATAAAACTGATGTACAGAGAGGTTACAGTTTCATACATTAGGCATTGGATACATTTCTTGTACTGTTTGTTACCTTGTCCCTCCTACCCCCCCTCCCCCTCCCCCTTCCCCCCCCCTGAGGTGTTCAGTTCGCTTACACCATACAGTTTTGCAAGTATTGCTTTTGTTGTTGTTTCTCTTAATTTACCCTTTGTCTCTCAATTTTGGTATTCCCTCTCAATTTCCTAATTCTAATACCAGTATACACGGTTTCCAATATACTCAGATAAGATTACAGAGATAGTGTAGATACAATCCAAGAAGGTGATACAAGAACATCATCAACAGTATAAACTACAGATGCACATGGGATGTTGAAAGTAGTTACAACTGTGATATAACAATCATTTCCATAAAATGGAGTTCATTTCACTTAGCATCATCTTATGTGATCATAAGTGTATAGTTATTGGGCTCTTGTGATCCTCTGCTGTGGCTTGCCTAATCCTGTGCTAATTATTCCCAATAAGGGAGACCATAGAGTCCATGTTTCTTTGGGTCTGGCTCACTTCACTTAGTATAATTTTTTCGAAGTCCTTCCATTTCCTTACAAATGGGGCAATGTCATTCTTTCTGATAGAGGCATAAAATTCCATTGTGTATATGTACCACATTTTCCTGATCCATTAGTCTACGGAGGGACATCTGGGTTGGTTCCAGATTCTCGCTATGACAAATTGCGCTGCAATGAACATTGTTGTGATGGTGGCTTTACTTTGATTTTGTTTGTGGTTTTTTGGATAAATACCCAAAAGTGGGGTTGCTGGGTCATAGGGGAGTTCCACATTTAGCCTCCTGAGGAATCTCCATACTGCTTGCCAGAGTGGCTGAACCAGTTTACATTCCCACCAACAATGAAGTAGGGTTCCCTTTTGGCCACATCCCCTCCAACAACTGTTATTGTTAGTTTCTTGATATATGACATTCTTACGGGGGTGAGATGGAATCTCAATGTTGTTTTGATTTGCATTTCTTTCATGGCCAGTGATGTAGAGCACTTTTTCATATGTCTCTTGGGCATTCTCATTTCCTCATCAGAGAAGTCTCTTTGTAAGTCTTTAGCCCACTTGATGAGCAGGCTATTAGTTCTTTGCGGTTTTGTTTTGGAGGAAGGTAATTTTTTTAGTTCTGCATATATTTTAGATATGAGGCCTTTGTCCGTTGAATGGCCGGTAAAAGTTCTTCTCCCAGTCTGTGGGATTTCTGTTTATCTTGCAAGCTGTGTTCTTTGCCGTGCAGAAGCTCTGCAGTTTGATGCAGTCCCATTTGTCCAATCTTTCTTTGATTTGTAGCCTTTCAGGGTCTTTGTTAAGGAAGTTCTGTCCTGTGCCAAGGAGCCCAAGTGTTTCTCCTACTCCTTCCTTTAGTGTCTTCAGGGTGCCTGTTTTGATTTCAAGGTCTTTAATCCATTTGGAATTGATTTTGGTGCAGGGTGATATATAAGGATCTAGTTTTAGTTTGTTGCATGTGTTGAGCCAGTTTTTCCAGCACAATTTGTTAAAGAGGTTATGTTTCTTCCAAACTATTGTTTTAGCGCCTTTATCAAATATTAAGTAAGCGTAGTTCTGTGGGTTCATTCCCGGGTCTTCAATTCTGTTCCATTGGTCTTCAGGCCTGTTCCGGTGCCAATACCAAGCTGTTTTTACTACTATAGCTTTATAATACAACTTGAAGTTGGGTATTGTAATTCCCCCAGCACTGTTCTTTCTGCTTAGGATTGTTTTTGCTATTCTAGGTTTTTTTATTGTTCCATATGAATTTCTAGATTGCTTCCTCTATTTCATCAAAAAATGGTGTTGGGATATTAATGGGTATTGCATTGAATTTGTAGATAGCCTTTGGCAATATTGCCATTTTGATTATATTAATCCTCCCAATCCAGGAGCATGGGAGGTTTTTCCATTTCCTTAGTTCTGACTTAATTTCATTTTTCAAGGTTTTAAAGTTCTCCTCAAAGAGGTCTTTCACTTCTTTGGTTAAGGTTATTCCTAGGTATTTTATGTTTTGGGGGGCTATTGCAAAGGGCGTTTCCTGATATCAGCCTCGGTCTTTGGGTCGTTAGCATAGATAAAGGCTGTTGATTTTTGAAGGTTTATTTTATATCCTGCAACTTTGCCAAAGTTTTGGACCAGCTCTAGTAGCTGGTAGCTCTAGTAGAGCTCTAGTAGCTCTAGTAGAGTCTATGGGATTCTTTAGGTATAGGATCATGTCATCTGCGAAGAGAGAGAGTTTAACTTCATCTTTACCTACTTGGATCTCCTTTGTATTTTCTTCTTGCCTGATTGCTCTGGCTAGGAATTCTAGTACTATGTTGAAGAACAGGGGAGAGAGTGGACATCCCTGCCTTGTTCCTGATTTTAAAGGGAATGGCTTTAGTTTTTCACCATTTAGAGTTATGCTTGCTGTTGGTTTGTCATAAACTGTCTTGATTATATTCAGGAATGTTCCCTGGAATCCCAGTTTTTCCAGGGATTTTAGCATAAATGGGTGCTGGATTTTATCAAACGCTTTTTCCGCATCCAGAGATAAAACCATGTGGTTCTTTATCTTGCTCCGGTTGATGTGGTGGATTACATTAATTGACTTGTGTATATTAAACCAACTTTGCATCCCTGGGATGAATCCAGTTTGATCGTGGTGTATGATTTTTTGATGACCTGTTGAAGTCGATTGGCCAGAATTTTGTTGAGAATTTTTGCATCTATGTTCATCAGCGTGATCGGTCTATAGTCCTCTTTCCGTGATGAGTCCCTGCCTGGTTTTGGGATGAGGGTTATATTGGCTTCACAGAATGAGTCTGGAAGTGAATGTTCTCTTTCAATTTCATTGAAGAGTTTGAGAAATATTGGTGTGAGTTCTGTTTTGAAGGTCTTGTAGAATTCTGCAGTGAATACGTCTGGACCTGGGCTTTTCTTGGATGGGAGATCATTTATTGCCGTTTCTATTTCAATACTGGATATGGGTCTGTTTAGGTGGTTTAAATCTTCATGGTTCAGTTTGGGGATATGAATTTTTTCTAGGAAATCATCCATTTCCTCCAAGTTCTCGAATTTGTTGGCATAAAGGTTTGCAAAATAGTCCCTTATTATTTTCTGAATTTCGGTTATTTCTTGGTGATGTTATCTGTTTTATCTCTTATCTTGTTTATTTGAGTGTGCTGCCTTTGTTTTTTGGTCAGGTTTTCCAGGGATCTGTCTATCTTGTTGATTTTTTCAAAGAACCAACTCTTTGTTTTGTTGATTTTTTCGATTTTTTCGTCTCTAATTGATTTAATTCTGATTTGATTTTAATTATTTGCTTCTGTCTATTGATTTGGGGTTTGGCTTGTTGTTCTCTCTCAAGGAAATTAAGGTGCTTCCTTAAATTATTGAGTTGCTGTTTCTCCAGTTTGTTGATGTATGCACTCAGAGATATAAATTTTCCTCTGAGTACTGCCTTTGCTGTGTCCCAAAGGAGCTGGTACTTTGTGTCCTCAACTTGGTTGAATTCCATAAACATTTTAATTTCCGTTTTAATTTCTTCAATGACCCCCTGATTGTTCAGCAGTGTGTTGTTTAGTCTCCATGAATTGTAGCAATTTCTGTGGTGGCTGTTTGAGTTGAGCTGTAATTTTATTCCATTGTGGTCTGAGAGAATGCAGGGAATGGTTTTGATACTTCTGAACTTGTACAGATTTTCTTTGTGCTCTAAGATGTGATCTATTTTGGAGAATGTTCCATGTGCTGCCGAAAGGAATGTGTATTCTGTCCTTGCTGGGTGGAATATTCTGCAGATGTCGATTAAGTCAAGTTGGTCTATGCAATTGTTTAGTTCTGTGGTTTCTTTGTTTAGTTTTTGGCGTGTTGATTTGTCCAGAGGTGATAGTGGAGTGTTAAAGTCCCCAACTCTCAATGTGTTTGGGTCTATGAGTGTTTTTAGAGCCAGTAGTGTTTGTTTGATGAAGTTTGTGCTCCTGCATTTGGTGTGTAGATATTTAGAATGGTTATGTCTTCCTGTAGGAGAGATCCTTTTACTAGTATGTAGTAACCTTCTTTGTCTCTTCTTACCTTTTTTAATTTGAAGTCAATTTTGTCTGATACTAGGATAGCAACTCCAGCCTGCTTATGGGGGCCATTTGCTTGATAGATTTGTTTCCAGCCTTTCACTTTTAGAAGATGTTTACTTTTGCTGGATAGATGTGTCTCTTGGAGGCAGCGGAAAGATGGATCTTGATTTTTGATCCAACTCATGAGCCTATGTCATTTGATTGGAGAATTAAGTCCATTAATGTTGACAGGATTGAGAGATGATCGTTTGTTCCTTTAATTATCACTATCTTGTTTAAAGCTGTGTCTTCCCATTTCTTGATCTGATGTTTACTAATTAGGGTTCATTTCTCTGTCTGTGTTGGGATCTTGATTGTTTTCCCTGTATAGTACATCTTTAAGGATTTTGTGTAAAGCTGGTTTGGTGGAGATATATTGTTTCAGTTTTTTCTTATTGTGGAAGACTTTTATTTGACCTTCGGCTATGAAGGAGAGTTTGGCTGGGTACAGAATTCTTGGTTGGTAGTTATTTTTATTTAGAGTTTGGTATACTTCATTCCAGGCTCTCCTTGCTTTCATGGTCTCTGCTGAGAAGTCTGGGGTAATTCTGATTGCTTTTCCTTTATATGTGATTGTTTTCTTTGCCCTAACAGCTTTGAGAATTTTTTCCTTGCACTCTGCTGAAGCTGTTTTGATCACAATGTGTCGGTGGGATGTCCTATTCTGGTCTGGTCGATTTGGGGTTCTAAATGCTTCTTGTATCTGTATAGGCCTTTCCTTCTGGATATTTGGGAAGTTCTCAGCTAATATTCTGTTAAATAGGTTGCCTATGCCATTAACCTCTTTCTCCAAGTTTTCCTCAATAGCTATTATCCTTAAATTGGGCTTCCTGATCGTGTCTTGAATCTCCTGTAGCGATCTGTTTTGTTGATTGGACTGGATTTGTATTGATTTTTGATCTTTCTCCATAGAATCTAAGGAATCTTCAGCTCCTGAGATTCGATCCTCTGTTTCAGTTAGTCGGGACTGTAGGCTAGCTACTTGATTTCGAATCTCTTTTCCTTCTGACTGGTCTTTCCTGATGATTTCCATGTCATTTCTTAGGTCCTGTATGGACTTCTTTACTTCATTAACTTCATTAATTTGGTTTTGAGTGTTGTCTCTCAAATCTTTAAGCTGGGTAGCTATCTTTTCATTTGACTCTTGAAGCTCATTTATCTTTCTATTTGTGGATGCCATGAAATTCTCCATTAATTTTTGCTTTGCCTCCTCACGCTCTAACATAATTGACTGAAGAGATTCAAACTTTTCATTTATCATGTTTATCAGTAGACTTTGTAGAGCATTTTGGGGGTTCTCTTCTATGTTTTTGATTGACTGCTCTGCTTCCTGCTTGTTTTGAGTGGGGGATAAGACTTCATTGTTTGCCATCCTTCTTGTGTTTCTTCTGCCCATTTGAATTGGGAATGCCAGTCTACCAGCACCTGTGAGCACCGTTTAAGAGCCAAAGCAGCCCTTACCAAGCACTGTTGTGTAAATCTTACAAGTTCACAATTATATACAGATAACTTGTATACCTGTCTATAAAGTTAGATTTGGTGTTCCTAAAGAATACAATTTCAATATAACAACCGATCCTGGGCCCTGTATTCAGTAGTTACTTATTTACTGTTACAACCCTATACCCATTTCTTGTTTTTATATTAAGTTCTTTTAGAACTGGCTTTCTCTATGAACCCCTTTGATTCACTCGTATTAAGCTGGGATAACCTCTATCCAATAACCAGGAGTCAATGGAACCTGGAGATCCAGGCAGTAAGTCAGGAGGGTAAGTTGGAGGTAGTAAAGAGAATAGAGTTAAATGTATTGGGGTGGTGGTGGTGATTTTGGTTTAGTTTCAGTGACGTGGAAATGTGGAGAAGAGTAGAATCAGTAGAAAGAACAAGGTTAAAATGACAGACACTGGAGAGTTAGCAGAAAAGAGTGGAGGTGTTATTCATAGGATAGTAATTTTTAAAGAAAGAGAACGCAAAGAGAGAAATAAAGTAAAAATACTGGAAGACAGATACACAAAACAGAGAAAAATTATTTTAAAAAGAAGAAAAAGTAAATAAAAAGAAAAAAAAGAAAAGGAGCAACCTAAACAAATAAACAAACAAAAAACTTGATAAAACAAACCGGTAAAAATGGAAAACAAACAAACACAAAAAAACAACCAATGATGTTTCAGATGTGAAAAAATTAAAAAGAAAATTAAAAAAAATGTTTAAAAAAATGTTTGAAAAGAAAAAGAAAAAAAAATGGAGTCCTCCTTGTTTGGGTGGTTTCTCCCCAGTCTCTGGTTTCCCTGCAATGGTCTGCAGTCTATTTTCCTGGTTGGCTGGTTTGACTTGATTTCAGTTTGCAAGGGGTGTATCTGTTCTGACCCTTCTCCCCTGTTGGTGCAATCCTGGGTCTCTGAGGTTCCCACAGCTTGCAGGTGGGCCTTGGCGT
Organism: Perognathus longimembris pacificus; assembly: GCF_023159225.1. Lineage (NCBI taxonomy): Eukaryota > Metazoa > Chordata > Mammalia > Rodentia > Heteromyidae > Perognathus > Perognathus longimembris. Next base: position 24,839,380 of record NC_063181.1, on the reverse strand, counting down.
CCTCTGTAGATGAGGACATGAGCAGTCTCAGGAACTGTGGCTCCTCAGTCTGCTGTGGGGCCGCTGCCTTTGATGCCTGGATTTGAATAGGCTGTGGACTCAGCAGGGCAGGGCACCTCTGGCCTGTTTTGCTCGGCTGAGAGTTGCTTGCCTGAGGGAGGCGGCCTCCTTGGTATAGGTGGCTATGGAAAGCATCTCCGTTTTGGGCTGGGAATTGGGCTTCCTCTGTGACGGGACCGTTTAGCTGTCCCAGGAACTGTTTGTTCCTCCGTCTGGTGTTTCCATGCCGCCGGTAGCTGCTCGCAGCTTTTGCTTTAAATTTAGAAATTCTGGCGGGCAGGATGGGCACCTCTGGCTAAGCCACGGCCCAGGACTCGCCTCCCACCAGGTCAGGGGGCGATCTCCTGGGTGGAGCTGGCTCTCACTGATTCCGGCCCTCCTACCCTTTTTTGACCTCACTTTCCCCAGGCCCGCTTCAGTTCCAATCTGGTCTGACCCTATGCCAGTGGCAAAGATGGCGCTTTGCTCTGGCAGTGGGGACAGGGATGCCTTCCAGAAGCTGGTCTGTGGGCACGAGTGAGAATATCTTTTGTGGGGTACTCACGCTGTCTCTGCGATGTCAGTCGTCCATGCTCAGCCGCTGTCTGGAGTATTTCTCGCTTTAGCTGCTCGAAGTGCGGAGGGCTGTGCCGGGCACTGTGCTGGTGCTGGCACTGGCGCGGCAGTGGGATGCTGCCCGGAACTCAAATCTGTGTTTTCAGACCAGCAAAGTCGATTTTTCCTTCCTGGTCAGAATCCCTGTACTGTTAGAACTTACTTTGGCTGTCTTTCTAGGAGTAAAAGTTTCTATGGGGTGAGAAAACTGCGATGTCAGAGGGAGCTCTGCTAGGGCTCTGCTTCTCCTTCACCGTCTTCCTCGGGATCCCCACAATGATGGATTTCTACCATACAGTAATTAGTTCTCAGTAAGCTTTTAAAGAAAAACAATCTACCACTTTAATGAAGGAAAATAAATGTTTGTTTGTTTTTAATGTTACTGCTCCTGCAGAGAAAATGGCCATAGACAGCCTTATTTTAAGTCGATGATTTAAGAAGCCCATTGGCTATAGGGAGTGATGCCTGCAGAAAACTCATTCCCCTTTTGTGACCTCAAGCAGATGAAATGTTGTCAACATAGCTATGCTACTGAAAGTCTTCTATAGATTCAACACAATCCCCATCAAAATTTCAAGGTCATTCTTCCCAAAATATAGAGAAACCAGTACTGACAGTCATGCAAACAGAAAAAGTCATCCTGAGCAGAAAAAACAAAGCTTTAGGAATCCTAATACCACACTTCACATTATACTATGAAGCCATAGTAACATAAACACAGTGGTACTTCAAAGAAGCAGACACAAAGAACAATGGCACAGGACAGAAGGCCCAGAAGGCATCCATATAGCAACAGTCATGTAATTTTTGACAAGCCAAAAACAAACCATAGAAAAACAACAGCCTTATCAACAAGTAGTATTAGTTATCTACATGTAAAAATACAAATTGACCCCTACCTCTTGATAAGGAAGATTCTACATTGGTCAAAGATCTTAAAGTGAGACTTGAAAACTTTAAAGCTAGTATAGGAAGATAAAACATACTTGAAAATACATGCGTAGGCAATTATTTTCTAAAGTCTTCAAATGGCTCACCAAGTAAGAACAAGAACTAACTAATCAAATTTGGAAGCTTCTGCATGAAGGAAACAATAACCAAAAGACAACCAAAGGAAGAGCACAGATGTTTCTTAGCTCTTCGGATAAAGATTTACTATCCAAGAATATGAAGAGCTCAAATTAAACACCAAAAGAACCAACTGTCCAATCGATAAAAGAACACATGCACTGAAACATTTTCAAAAGAACTAGAAATATTCAACATCCTTAAAGGAAATGCATACACAAATGACAGATTCCTTTTCATCCCAGCCAGAATGACTACAGACAAAACAATAAATGTCAGCAAAGATGCGAGGTTAAGGAACCCTCATACGTGTTTTGGTAGAAATGTCAATTAATTAAAAACTCAGTAGAGAGGGTCATCTGAAAACTAATAGACACATTTTATGACATACATTTTTTTTTTTAAATCACAACACGGTTCACAATATGAAATCAGCTCAAATGCCCAGCAGTAGTTAAAGAATATGGGGCAGATAAACACAATTAAGAAACTAGACTAGTACCAGTGACTCACTCATTGCTTTATTCATATGTAGAAGCTAGATCTAAAATGATAACCATGAACTTAAGAAGGAGACTGACCAGGGGAGGAGAAAAGGGAATAGTTCTGAGGCATAAACAAGTTGAAAATGTGTTGTATATCAAGATAGCATAGTGAAAACCAGCAAACACCTTCACAAAAGAGGGCAGAAGGGCAGGAGGTAAGGTTGTTAAGAGTACAATGTCGGCACCAATGGAAATATCACAATGAAATCTTCTTGTACAATTTATGCATGCTAATAAGATGAATCAGTTGGCTGGTCAATTTCACCTGCTTTCATGCAAGTTATGAAGTAATTCCACTTTAATTTCTTTTTTTTTAATTAAATTTTTTTTTGGCCAGTCCTGGGGCTTGGACTCAGGGCCTGAGCACTGTCCCTGGCTTCTTCTTGCTCAAGGCTAGCACTCTGCCACTTGAGCCACAGCGCCACTTCTGGCCTTTGTCTGTATATGTGGTGCTGGGGAATCGAACCTAGGGCCTCATGTATAGGAGGCAAGCACTCTTCCCACTAGGCCATATCCCCAGCCCCAAACTAAAGGGATTCTTAATGCAGGGCATTTTGCTTGCTAAGTAGCCCTCTTCCACTTGAACCACACTTTCAGCCCCCTTTTGTTTTATTTCTCAGAGAAAGTTTCACTTTAGGGGCAAGGGCTGGGCTTGGATCCTACTTCTTACATCTCATACATAGGATTCATGGCCAGGACCACGTACTCTTTTCCAAGATATGCAAACTCCCAGCTCCTGCCTTCCCAGAATCTGGGATTACAGCATTATATATTGCATCCATTCAGAAAATTTACCACCTAAAAGGACAACACGGCAAAGGTAGATAATGACAATGGCAAGTATGTCATTCCAAACTGAAGGAGAGCAAGAACTAATCCAACGACACGAAGCTATGCCCTCTAATTACTTGAGGACAATGCCCCAAACTGACGTTACTTTATAAATCAAATCAAATGTCAGAAGGAAACTCATGATCTGGTACAACAACAAGCCTCTGAACTCTGTAGGCCCAGAGTCAAAGGACAAATGGGAGCTAATAAAAGGCGCAAGATTTATGGATGAGTCACCACCAGAACATTTAAGTCTCATCATGAAATAGTCTAGTTGGTCCAAATACACCCAAAGCACACATCTTTTAAAGGATCTTTTCTCTCTCTAAAGGTGTAACTCTTGAAGATGGCAAAAGAGAAGGGTAACCATTTGGCGATTTGCTGAGGAGAAAAATAAAGGTACAAATGTAATACAATTTGTTATTTTGCTTAGAGCCTCCAAATCTCCTATAGATGTGGGTTCACATGTGTTTTTGGATCTATGTTCTGGGCTCGTTATTTTGCTTTGAGGTTAGACCCAGTCCTGTCTTGGAAATCTTCCCAAGTTAGTTGACTCTATCCCTTGGTGGTCCTGTCAGCTATGATCCAAGGATTCATCACATTCTCCATACTTAAAAACCAGAATGTATCTATTTTGTACAGATCACAAAGATTAGTAATATAGATTTAGAAATAGTAGTCTATTCAATCTCAAGAAAATGTTCTAAAAAGTAACCTTACCCTAACATTCTAGGAAAATCACCTCCCTAATTAGATTTTCTTCCCTCTAAAAGAAGAAGAGCAGAAGAAAGTCAGCAGATATTCACATCCAGCATTTGTGATGGTTCTGTCACTACTGGCATTGCTTAACACTGGTAGACTAGAAAGGGAAGAGAACAGACTCCCTACTCTCCCTACTCTCCCTACTCTCGTCCTGTCCTACTCTCTAGTCCTGTCCTACTCTCTCCTACCTCTACCCTCTCCTACCTCTACCTTGTCCTACTCTCTCACCTTTCCTGTCCTACCTCTAGCCCTAGCCTATCTCTAGCCCTAGCCTATCTCTAGCCCTAGCCTCTCTCTAGCCCTAGCTTAGGATTCAAACCTTGAACCTTAGGAATTCTATGCAAGTGCTCTACCCCTGAGCTAATTCCTTGCTCTGACTTTCAGCTTGTCTTTGATCCTACTTCTCCTCCTCCCCTTCTTTTCTGTATGCCGTCACCACTTTCCTTCCCCTCCAATTCTCCCTTTCTTACAGGTGCTCCCTCTCTTCACTGTTGAAGGATTCGGTGCTTTGGGGTTAACAGGCAATAATTCTGCCAACAATTTTCTCTCCCAGCCAGACAGCTCTTTGAAACGTGATTTTATTTCAATTCAACTCCCACTATCCTTGTGCAAAAGTGATATATATTTGGGAAGTTGCCTTCAAATTTTGACAAGCCAAATTAAAATACAATATTTTAAAATGATATAACAACAGTAGATAGAGAAGCCTCTATAGTCCAACTCAGTAATGATCGATAATGGTGCTTTTATTCATGTCAATGGACCAGGAAGGCCCTTCTATAATGGGGCCGTTTTAAGGGGACATGCCGCTTAGGGCCTGATTACAAATGTTGGAAAATCTCACTCAGAATAAATTGAAATTGTAAAGTACTCCTGGCTTAAATTGTCAAAACTCAGGCAGGACACCTGGTCGGCTAAGAGATCAGATATCCACCTTCTTTCCCCAGATGAAGGTATTCAAAGGTAAAGTGATAATTCAACATGCTCTTGTGAAAATTGACCTACGGACGCAAGTCAAGTATTTGAGGGGATGGCCACCCAGACTTCTTCAACCAAAAACTATTTGGTGTCTTAAAATGCCTTGCTACAGAAGCCAGCCCTGGTAAATGAGGCCTTACAATGCCAAAGTCATTTGTTTAAAAGGTTTTCTCTTAAGTATTGGTGATTTGCAAGATTGGCAAAAAAAAAAAAGCCACTGAAAAATGTATGGCCCATTTTTACTTTGCTCGCTTGAGGATCTTTTGTGCAAATGTATGTCAGTGTGTGTATATGAGTGTGAACAAATTCAAGATTAAAATTGTCAGTCTGATGTACAAAATGGTTGAATTTCCATACAAACGCCAAAACGGTCATCAGGTTTCAGTGCTACCAAATGTTTTCAAGGATTTTTGCATTGCTTTAAAGAGGAATTGTAGTTTCATCAAAAATTGTCTTTAATTTGCAGTTGCAAAATATTGGTATCTTAATGTATTAGGCTCTTTGCACTGTAATCAAGTTATCTGGCTTATCACAAGGCATTGGGAATTTGAAATTTATTCCCCTGCCCTGTTTACTAATTTGAGGCTAAATGTCAGAAATTTGGATATTAATTTGTATCACTGTTAAAGAACTGCTTCGGGCTTCTCAGTCAGACATCAAAAGGAAAGAACAGGAAAACGTAGGATGGGCCTGTGTCCCTATCTTTGGGGTTGAGGGGTGAACTGGCAAAGGTGCAGCTTAGCTGGTCCATGCATGTTGAGGCAGGGCCTGGGGGCAAGTGCACACGTGGTAGAAAAAGACTGAGCTGTCACAAAGGCAGTTGATGGAGCCCGAAGGACTCAGATGTGTATATACCCATTCTGTAGGACAGGCCTCTCTGTCTGTTCCTTGCTGCTGGACACTGGAAACCTGATGGTAAAATGGGCATTCTGTAGGACAGGCCTATATGTCTATTCCTTGCTGCTGGAAACTGGAAACCTGACGGTAAAATGGGCAATGTGATGATTTGTTTGATATTTCCAAAACTCCCCAACGGGATGTATTTGAAGTTGGAAAAGCCTTAAAACGTGGCTTAGAAAGTTTATCTGTATGATGTCATTTAATTTCTATGCTATTTTGAAATTTGCATGTACTTTTTTAAAGTAAAATTATTAAGTCTGGAAATTTGGCTTGTCATTCTAGTGCTTATAATTCTTGCATGATTCTTGGTAATTATTGATAGGAATTCTTAGACTGGAAATATGATTATACTACATTATATGATTATAATGCACGATAATACATTTGAAATGCAATTTTAGTTTGGCTTGAATTTGAAAGTATTTCCTACTAAGTGATTATTCTTTTTTTTTCCTAACTGCATGCCTTTCATTAAGTTCTCACCTTCTTCTTAAACACAAAGATAGTAATATTCACTCAGTAGTGTTACTCTGAGGATTAAACAAGATATAATATGTAAATCCCTTACCATAGTGTCTGATACTTGAGAAATATTAGCTCCTTTCCTTTGTTCCTCTTTTATTGAATGGACTGCTTTATGTGGTCATTCTTTTAGGTACTGAAGTCTACAGAGTAAACCCATAGACTTTATTTTCAGATGACTTGATATAATTTCAATATATGACCCACAAGGATCATAGATTCTTTCAGATAGGTCACACCTCCCTGCAGATGCTACTACTGGGTAACAGTCTAAGAACTCCGGAACTGATTAAAACAAAGAAACTACCAACACTCGTGTTGCTTCCCAGCTTACATGGGTTTCCTGTGGATACTTACATGACAGTGTGTTGTAAGCCAGGGTCATCACAAAACACTAAATAAACCACTCCCCTCTGACAACTTCAATCTCAGATGAAGACGAAACTTGTGGAGAGAATAGATTTAACATACAGTCCCTTAGTTAGAATAAACTTGGTTCATCCAACACGCACCCTTTCTTCCCCAAATATTTTGCTACAAAATGTTTTTATTTATTTAGTTAGTTTTTTTAATTAATTAAATTTTGTTGACAAGGTGTTGTGCAAAAGGTGTACAGTTACGTGATAAGGCAGTGAATACATTTCTTGTGATATCTTAAACCCTCGTTTTTCTTTTCCTTCCCTAGATCAGGTAGGCATATATACAATACCGAGAGTACCGAAATCATATACAGTAACCACGTGGCATAGGCCAAAGGAAATTCACCTAGAACTTTATATGTAATGTCAACAATAGAATCTTCCTGGGTTCTTCTCTTGGGGTTGTTTTTGCTTATCCTCGTCTTATATGATCATATGTACATAGCTGTTGAGCCTTTGTGATCCACTGATAGGTCTATTCTAAACCTTCCTATGTGTAGTAGTTGTTTGGTTTTAGATACATAATGGAAGGTCGATGACGGAAACCTGTGGAAATACCATTTGAATAGTTTTTTGTTTTGCAGACCTGGTCTCCACTGTCTTCCCCCTCCTCCCCACCCACCCACACTCTAACAGTAATATATCAAGGAGACCATGCCCCTTTGTTCTCTGTGTTCTAGGCTTGTCTCGCTCAACATTATTTGTTCAAGTTCTGACCATTTCCCTGCGAATACCAATGTTTTATCATTTCTATTTGCTATGTAGTATTCCATTGTGTATAGGTACCACAATTTTTGTATTCATTCATCTGCAGTGGGGCATCTGGGTTGTTTCCATATTTTGCCTATTGTAAATTGTGCAGCGATAAACATGGATGTGCAGATGTCTTTTGGATATCCTGAGACCTGTTGTTCAGGATAGATGCCTAGGAGTGGTATGGCTGGGTCATAGGGTATGTCTATGCTGAGCTTTTTGAGGAACCTCCACATTGCTTTCAAAGCGGTTGTACTAATTTGCCCTCCCACCAACAGTGGAGAAGGGCTCCTCTTTCCCCACATGCCCTCCAGCATTTGTTGTTGCCCGAGTTCAGAGTATAGGCCATTCTAACTGGAGTGAGGTGGTATCTCTGGGTTGTTTTTATTTGCATTTCCTTTACTGCCAGGGATGTTGAACATTTCCTGATATGTTTCTTTGCCATTTTTATCTCTTCTCCTGTGAAGTCTCTCTTTAGCTCCTTTGCCCATTTAATAATTGGTTTCCTGGGTTTGGAGGGGGTTAGTTTTTGTGTTCTCTGTAGATGACGGATATTAGGCCTCTGTCTGTTGCTGTGCTGGTGAAAATCTTTCCCATATGGTTGGCTGTCTTTCTAGATTGGTGGCTATGTCTTTAGCTGTGCTGAAACTTTTTATTTTGTCCTAGTCCCAATTGTTGAGACTCTCCCCTATCTGTTGTGCCCCTGGGACTATATTCAGGAAGGTCCTTCCTGTGTCTTTAAGTTCTAACGTCTTTTCTGCTCTGGCCTTCAGTAGTTTCAAGGATTCTGGTCTGATGTTGAGGTCCTTCATCCATTTTGAGTAGATCTTGGTGCATGGTGATAGGCTAGGGTCTAATTTGAGTTTTCTACAGATCGCTGCCCAGTTTTCCCAGCACCAGTTGTTGAAGAGGCTATCTTTTTCCCATTGTATGTCTTTAGCTCCTTTGTGGAATATCAGCTGACTGTAAGAATGCGGTTTTATTTCTGGGTCTTCTATTCTATTCCATTGGTCTTCAGGTCTATTTTCCTACCAATACCAGGCTGTCTTTGCTATGATGGCTGTATAATAGAGCTTGAAGTTTGGTATTCTTTTGCCTAGAATTGCTTTGGCTATTCTAGGCCTTTTGCTGTTCCATATGAATTTATGGGTTGTTTTCTGTATTTCAGTGAAGAATGTAGCTGGGATCTTGATGGGGATTGCATTGAATTTGTATAGCATTTGGGGCAATATGGACATTTTTGCTATATTGATTCTGCCTACCCATGAGCATGGGAGGTCTTTCCATCTCTTGTGTCCTCTTTGATTTCTCTAACAGTAATATATCAAGGAGACCATGCCCCTTTGTTCTGTGTGTTTATTTATTTATTTATTTTTGCCAGTTCTGGGCCTTGAACTCAGGGCCTGAGCACTGTCCCTGGCTTCTTTTTGCTCAAGGCTAGCACTCTGCCACTTGAGCCACAGCACCACTTCTGGCCTTTTGTATATGTGGTGCTGGGGAATTGAACCCAGGGCTTCATGTATACAAAACATTTTTGGGACTAAGGATGTAGCTCTGTGTTAGAGTGCTTGTCTAGCATGCACAAGGCCTTGGCATGCCTTGGCAAGGAAGGAAGGGAGGAAACGAAAAGAAGGAAAGGAAAGTGGAAGGGTAAAGGGAAAAGTAAGGGGAGAGGGAAGGGAAACGGAAGGAAAGGACTTAAACTATAGTTCATCAAAAAAAATATTAGGTGAACCAGGTGTCAGTGGCTAACTCCTTTAATCCTAGCTGGGATGTGATGATCATGGTTCTAAGCCAGCCTAGGCAAGAAAGTCCACAAAATTCTTGTCTCCAATTAACCACCCCAAAGCCAGAAGTGGAACTCTGGCTCAAGTGGCAAAGCATGAACCTTGAGCAAGCAAGCTCAAGGGACAATACCTGAGCCCAAGCCCCAGGACCAAAAGGCAACCTGTAGTCCCATCTCCATGGGAGACACAAGTAGGAGAATACCATTCCAATATCCGCCACAGGCAAAAGTGTGAGACCCGATCTGAAAAAACTATAGAGGCATGACTCCAATAGTATAGCACCTCCCTAACAAGTTCAAACCTCAGTAGCATAAAATATGTACCAAAATAGCATGATGGATAGATATGTCCATACATGTATATGTCCATATATGTATACAACATAGGTTAAATTCAAATATGCACATATATGCGTGCACGCGCGCGCACACACACACACACACACACACACACACACACACACACACACACACACACACCATAAGGTAAGGATGGAAGAGAATAAAGATCCTTCCAATGTTAAATAATAAAAGCAGGAGCCTCAGTGTCAGACTGGGGCTTGAGAACTAGCAAACCACTCTGCCTCTCCAAACCTGTCTCTCCATGACAGTACTGAAAGTCCTTCTCCCCACCAGCCCCAAGAATGGTGGGCCAATAAATCTCTTGATTATAAATTATCCCATCTCAGAGATTCTGTTATAGTAGCACAAAAGGGACTGGACCACATAACAAGTTAAAATGATGAGGTCTGTTTACTGCCCAACTGTAGACAAGGTTTGGGTGCCCTGATCTGAGAATTTCTGGGTTATGATGCAGGCCCAGATACCTCCTGAGCAGCATCGGTGGGAAGATGACTGCCAGGAACACAAAGCTCACATGACCTGACAGCCTCCCTTGACCTCCATACCAAAAGTGCAGTGTTTTCTTTCCACATAGTAAACTATAGTAGGTTGACTTACTAACTAGCAAATAGGGTAAAGTCAGAGGTCCTTCACAGTTTTGAATGTTTGTCGAGGACCTGAGCTATGACAGCAGCTGTGTAGGAATGAATGAGAAAGCAAAGCTCAGAGCATTCACAGTTAGTGATGAATCCACTTCAAGTGCCATTTCCTCACCTATAACAAAGACCAACGTTTTCTATAGCATATGTTCATTCTGAGGATTGCAGTGAGATTGTAGTGTAGCATAGGAGCTCAGACATCAGCTTCATGTTCCTCTCCTCCCTTCTCTAGAAAATGCTACTGCCATGTTGGGCCAGATACTCAGTACCAGAGCAGTGCATAACCAAGCATCACATCTCTGGGAGGAGAGAGGACATTGGGAGCTCCCTGTAGTGGAGTTGATGTGAAGTTGGATTATAACTGACATGCCCCATTTCTAAGCACAGCTCTCAGGTTGGCTTGGAATCGCTGGACTTCATTTTCTCTGTTACATCCAAGCTCCAAGTGTGATTTCTCCAAAGTGCTGTCAAGAGACAAGTAACCAAAATATCACCCCACGTAAACAAAGTGTCTAGCTCCTCTGACAACCTAGAGCAGGAAATTACCTCAGCTGCTTTTCGTGTGCAAAAGAAACCAAGCAAGGAATATTCCTTGTAAGCATAAAAGCAAGAGCACACTTGGGCTTGATGTAAGTCAACCACTCCTTCAGTCTAGTAAAACACACAACAGAATGCACTTGTGCTTCAGGGGCAGTTGTGATCGTGTTAATGTCTGAAAAACATAGTTTTTGTTGTTGGGAGTTCATTTGCTCAAGCATGGCAATCCACTGGGATTGATGCTGAGAAAGGAAAAGTGAAATCAATGCATTCTTGAAGATAGGCTACCTTTGTGTTTCCAGCTTCAGAATCATCTGATCCCAAATCATCTCCTTTTACATTCCCAGCTTCTCTGTTGAGACCATGTCTTTTATCTTCAGTTCTCTGCACTCCAAACCAGCTATGCTCAGTACATGGAGAAGGAGCCAGGAGAGAGGAAAGGTCTTGTTATTTATATGCATTGTCCTGTCCTGCTGTTCTGATATGTCCCTTATTGGGACATGTCCAGGAATGAGGCCCAGTCCATCTTCAGAGTCCTGATTATTGCTGTGGGTTCTACCCCTGAGGTGAGCCCTCCAAGAAGGCCAGGCCCGTGAAGCATCTCCCTCCGGGGCACTATTCAGTAAAGGTCAGCAAATTGAGTGAGCTACATGCCTCACTTTGCAGGAAGTTCAAAGATTCCATTTACTGCTGTGCATCATTGGCTCATGCTTGTTATCGTAGCTATTGAGGAAGCTAGGATCTGAGAATTGTGGGTCAAAGCCAGCCTAGGCAGGAAAAACCATGAATTCTTATCTCCAATTAATCCTCAAAAATCTAGACGTACAGCAGTTGAACAAAGGCAGCAGTGGTGCTGGGCACAAGTGGCTAATGCCTGTAATCCAAGATAGTAAGGGTCTAAGATCTGAGGATCATGGATTCGAAGCCAAACCGGGCAGAAAAGTCTGTGAGGCATTTATCTCCAATAAACTACACTGAAAAAGCAAGTGCTACTGTGAGGCTCAAGTGGTAGAGTGCTAGCCTTGAACAAAAAGGAGCTCAGGGACACTGCCCATGCCCAGAGTTTGAGCCTCGGGACTGGAAAAAAAATGCAGCAGTTGTACTCACTAGACACTGTTGAAAATGAACTATATAACTTGTCAATTGTGAGTGGAGATGGAGGGAAACACTGGAGAAAGCAAAGGAAGGGATGACATTTACCAAAAAGAAAGGTACTCTTGGGCTGGGGATATGGCCTAGTGGCAAGAGTGCCTGCCTCATATACTTGAGGCCCTGGGTTCGATTCCCCAGCACCACATATACAGAAAATGGCCAGAAGTGGCGCTGTGGCTCAAGTGGCAGAGTGCTAGCCTTGAGTAAAAAGAAGCCAGGGACAGTGCTCAGGCCCTGAGTCCAAGCCCCAGGACTGGCAAAAAAAAAAAAAAAAAAAAGAAAGAAAGAAAGGTACTCTTCACCTGACTTACATAACTGTGACCCGTTTGAACATCACTTTTATAATAACAATTTTTTAAGCTAGAAGTAGAGCTGTAGCTCTAGAATTCTAGCCTTGAGCTAAAAAGCTCAGGGACAACACCCAGACAAAGAGAAAAAAAGAGACGTAATTTGCAAGAAATTATGAAACCTACAAAAAATCAAAGAGTTTAGAGTTTGTGTTTGCCCTCTTCCTACATTGTCTAGGAACCATATAGATTTAAGGAGACGCTTATTACAAAGTCAAATGTGTAAACAGTCCCAGCACCACAGATGTCTACATTCTCTGTTTCTCTTTCCCTTCTTTACTCTCTACCAACAACCTAATGAGAGGAAAAAAATGGAAGTAAAGGCAAGGACAAGCATTGTGATACAGTGGGAGCCAGGAAGAATATTACAGGGAAGTGATAGCGGAACTCCTGGAGCTGACTGCCTCCACCCCTCCTCCAACCTCAGGGAGCAGAGTGGGAGCAGCACTCAAGCTTCTGGGGAGCACAGCATGGAAGTAAGCACAAAGATTAATCTTGGAACCAAGCATCAGGCCCTCTGGGCTGAGACACAGCTCCTGGTAGAAACAGAAGGCACCATGCACAAGTTGGAGCTCATAGATGGACACCCCCAGACAAGCTCCAGCATCAGACACCTGTAGGCTGGTGTGAAAGACTTGAATTTTGACATCTGTTTTAGACTCAGCATGGATCTGTAACACAACTCCCTTCTTCTTAGGACTGTACAGGTCCTTGAAGTTAGGGGACCCAGGACAATCCAGGTTAGCCCCAGTCTAGATGGCTTAGAAGATTCCTTTTACAAGTATTACCAATGCTGAGTAGAGGACACAAAAATGTAGAGATATGCTGTGTTCATAAATTGATGTTTAAAGGTCCAAAGTACCCAAAGTGATTTACAGATTTAATGAAATCCCTTTCAAAATACCAATGGGAGTCTTTTAAACAATTTTATTCTTATTTATTGTCAAAGTGATGTACAGAGAGATTACAGTTTCATATGTTAGGCTTTGGGTACATTTCTTGTACAGTTTGTTACCCAATGGGAGTCTTCGCAAAACTAGAAGAAAAAGCCCCATAAAAATAGTTCTAAAATGTATGCACAACCCGAAGAACTCCCAAATAGGCAAAGCAATTGAGCAAAAAGAATGGCAGGAAGTATTATGACACCTGACATCCACAGATTAATGGAATAATAGATCAATAGAAGTGAACCTACACACCTATAGCCAAATGATTTTTAACATAGGTGCTAAGTTCACATTTGAAAGAAAATATAATCTTTTTAATATATTTGAATTGGAGTCATTATGTTGAGCAGGAGGATCAGCACATCGGCCCCACACGCACCACGGGGCTTCCCGACTCGAAAAACTAAAATTAAAATGTAGCTACTGCGTGTGCTGGCAGAGAGCTTGAAAAAGAGGTGATGTCCAGCTTCTGAGCCAGCTCTAGTCTCACCCCAACACACCCAACTTTCCGCCATCCCACCCCACCCCCACCCTCACCCTCACTGAAGACTTAAGTCCTCCAAGTTCAGGTGGGAGACTTGGGGGTGTGGGTGTGATTTCTCCCTGAAGAGGATATGAACTCAGGGCCTCCAGCATGCTAGAATCTGAGGATGAAGCACTCTACCACTGAGCTACACTCCCAGCCCAGGAGTGGTAGATTTATTTGCTTTTCAAGAACTGCTTTTGTTTTTATTTTTAAAGTATCATTAAGTAGTTGTACAAAGGAGGTTCAATTCAATGTATCCGTGCTTGAGTACACGCATTCTGATCAGAGTCGCCTCTTCCATCGTTCTCCTTCATGTCTCTCAACCCCACCCATCTCCTTGAGATACTCAGTTCCACTTTCACATGTGCACATTGAATATTATGACTGCGTTGGCCCACTAGTTATTTTATAGACCCTTCAGCAAAGGGAGAAAAAACTTAGGTGACAGTATCCTCCCTCTCTACCAACTCCCTCTACCAAAAAAAAGTTTCAGACTTTTTTTTTGTACCAGTCCTGGGTCTTGAACTCAGGGCCTGGGTGCTGTCCCAGAACTTTTTACTTTTTTGCTCTAAGCTAGCACTCTGCTACTTGAATCACAGCTCTATTTCTGGCTGTGTGTGTGTGTGTGTGTGTGTGTGTGTGTGTGTGTGTGTGTGTGTGTGTGTGTGTGTGGAGAGAGAGAGAGAGAGAGAGAGAGAGAGAGAGAGAGAGAGACTGGAAATACGAGTGTCATAGACTTTCCTGCCCAGGCTGATATCAGTCAAAATCCATCAGTGCCCTGCAATTACCTCCATTTTCGAAGATGAGAAAATTGTCTCAGATTGAGTCGCCCAAAGTATACAAGTGATAAATCAAGCAGCATAAATAAAAAGTGCAACTATGAAGAGAATATATAGCAACAGGGAAAGTGTTAAGAGAAATTGGCCACATAAAAACTAGTTTTAGGCAGAAAAATTTTTATAGAGAGGTCCAAAAACAGAACTAAAAACACGCTTGGCATTCAATGGTGCAGTATGAACATTTGTATGTTTTAATATTTTTCTCTTATTTTGAGGATTGTTCAAAAATAGAGTTTGGATGTTAAAGTATTTCAAAGTTTAATCTCTGTTTTCTTCTCTTTCTCCTTTTCATTATTTCTTTATTCTATTCTTTTTCTTGTTTTGCATGTGTGAATGTGCACAGACGCTGCTACTAGGGATGGAACTCAGGGCCTGGGTACTATGCCTTTGGTTTTTCAGTCAAGGCTGGTGCTCTACCATTTGAGCCACAGCTCCACTTCTGGCTTTTTGTTGGTTAATTGCAGATTAAAAGTCTCTAGCATTTGTCTGTCCAGGCTGGCTTCAAATGTCAATCGTCAGATCTCAGCCTCCTGAGTGCCTAGGATCACAGCCATGAGCCACCAGAGCCCAGCTCCACTTTCTTTTCAATGAATCATTTCATTGTGTTAATTTTCTCAGAAGCTTCCAGAATCCAGCTGCTCTGGGACCAATATCAAACCATGTTCCCCGAACACTTCTGCTCTGAGTGTGTCATCTTTTCGCTCTTCCAACCAAGCTGTTGACACTCATGCTCACTGCAGTTAGGCCAGCCTGCCTGGAGATCCAGCCCTCCCTCCATCCACCAGCTCCTTCTCAACACCTTAGGGAACATCCCTAGCATCTCCTGTAAGTCTTTCCTGGACACAATTTCCCCCAGTTTCTAACCTTATCATCAAGCTAAACGTCTTGTAAAGTCCAAATGTTTTTACTTTGACTCCTTTGGAAGTTGGTTTTATGTCTTCTGAGTGTGCTGTCATGTTTGTGTAAGCTAAGGGCTGTTGTGTCTGGTGTGTAGAGTGTAGAAAGTGCGGGCTTGTGAGCACATGAGGAAGGAAGAGGAAGGCCATTGGTGGAGTGTCCTACTTTCAGAAAAGATTGCCCAGGCGCCATGGGCAGGGCCACTGGGAAAACAGGGGCAGCCAGCCAGTCACTCCACCTGCTGCAGCCTACTCAGCCATCTGCCGTCTTCTACTGGGCAGAGTGTAGAGCCCACTGGTTCTACTGAGCAATCACACGGCCAGCTAGTTCTATTCTTTTTATCTATTCCACTCTTGGAACAAAAGCAATGCAGCTTTGGACTGGTTTTATTATGCACTTTAAATAAAACTCTGAAGCTGGGCATTCATGGCTGTAATCCTAGCAAGTAACTCTAAATGGTGAAAAACTAAAGCCATTCCCTTTAAAATCAGGAACAAGGCAGGGATGTCCACTCTCTCCCCTGCTCTTCAACATAGTACTAGAATTCCTAGCCAGAGCAATTAGGCAAGAAGAGAATATAAAGGGGATCCAAATAGGAAAAGATGAAGTTAAACTTTCTCTCTTCGCAGATGACATGATCCTATACCTAAAGAATCCCATAGACTCTACCCCCAAGCTACTAGAGCTGATCCAAAACTTTGGCAAAGTTGCAGGATATAAAATAAACCTTCAAAAATCAATGGCCTTTCTCTATGCTAACAACCCGAAGACCGAGGCTGAAATCAGGAAAGCAACTCCTTTTGCAATAGCCCCCAAAAACATAAAATACCTAGGAATAACCTTAACCAAAGAAGTGAAAGACCTCTTTGAAGAGAACTTTAAAAGCTTGAAAAATGAAATTAAGTCAGAACTAAGAAAATGGAAAAACCTCCCATGCTCCTGGATTGGGAGGATTAATATAATCAAAATGGCAATATTGCCAAAGGCTATGTACAAATTCAATGCAATACCCATTAATATCCCAACACCATTCTTTAATGAAATAGAGGAAGCAATCCAGAAATTCATATGGAACAATAAAAAACCTAGAATAGCAAAAACACTCGTAAGCAGAAAGAACAGTGCTGGAGGAATTACAATACCCAACTTCAAGCTGTATTATGAAGCTATAGTAATAAAAACAGCTTGGTATTGGCACCGGAACAGGCCTGAAGACCAATGGAACAGAATTGAAGACCCAGAATTAAACCCACAGAACTACGCCTACTTAATCTTTGATAAAGGAGCTAAAACAATAGTATGGAAGAAAGATAGCCTCTTTAACAAGTGGTGCTGGCAAAACTGGCTCAACACATGCAACAAACTAAAACTAGATCCTTATATATCACCCTGCACCAAAATCAATTCCAAATGGATTAAAGACCTTGAAATCAAAACAGGCACCCTGAAAACACTAAAGGAAGGAGTAGGAGAAACACTTGGGCTCCTTGGCACAGGACAGAACTTCCTTAACAAAGACCCTGAAAGGCTACAAATCAAAGAAAGGTTGGACAAATGGGACTGCATCAAACTCCAGAGCTTCTGCACGGCAAAGGACATAGCTCTCAAGATAAACAGAAAGCCCACAGACTGGGAGAAGATCTTTACCGGACATTCAACAGACAAAGGCCTCATCTCTAAAATATATGCAGAACTAATATGAAATTCTTTAACAACTAAGAGGGCTACATTTTTGTGCAAGGTGATTTGTTCTCTATGTATTCTTTTGTTGGGGTTGTTTGTATGCCTTTTTGTCCTTGCTGGTCCTGGGGCTTGAACTTAGGGCATTGGTGCTGTCCCTGAGCTTCCTTTGCTCAAAGTTAGTGCTCTACTCTTTGAGCCACAGCTTCATTGCTGACTTTACTTGGTGGTTTATTAGAGGTTAAGAGCCTCAAGGACTTTCCTGCCTAGGCTGGCTTTGAACTGCAATCCTCAGATCTCAGTCTCCAGAGTAGCTAGAATTACAGGCATGAGACACCGGTGCCCAGGAGTGTGTCTGTTGTCAAAGGAATCCAGGTACTGACTGATGGAAAATGACTTAAAATAAACACACTCACCTTCCCCCCTGATAGCAACATCAGAAACTAGCCCTTGCTACAGACTTCACTAAATCATCTCCTCTCCCGGCCTCCCTTCCCAAACATAACCTGGAACTGCAAAAGAGATAACCTGTGAACTGAGGGCCTTACCAATTGGGACAATATTCTGTAAAACGTAAGATAAGACCCCATCTCTGCACAAAGATCCCCTTCTCCTGTTCCCATCCTGCCCTTATGACCCCTGACCGTTGCCCCACCTGACTTCACTTTCCCTGCCTAATAGAAGAAACCTTAGTTGTAAGGGAATCATGCCATTTCTTTGCCAGCCAGACTGTGATTTCATTAATTTGTTACATAGGGTTTCTATCATTTTTATTCCATCTTTTTATTTGCTTTATTACATTTTTGGGTGGTACTTGGTGGGCTTGACGTCGGGGCCTTACACTTCACTTGTTTAGCTTGCTTGTTGACTGGTGCTTTACCACTTGAGCCATGCCTCTAGCCCTATTTTTTTCTGTTTATTTTGGAGATGAAGTCTCATCCTTTTCTGCCCAGGCTGGCTTGAATGTCAGTCTTCCATATCTTAGCCTCCTGTGTAGCTAGGACTACAGGTGTGAGCCACCAGCACCCAGCTTATTCTATTACATTTTTGTTGAATAAAGTTTTTTTTTTTTAACAAATAAAGTTTTCTTGTTTCTATTACTGTCATTTAATCAACAATCACAAATTGCTTTCCTGTCCCCTTTTTCCACTATGAAGGTATGTCAGAAGGTTACAAATGAAATTTTTTGGCTTCTCCGCAGCTGTGGTATGCAGTAAGAGATGGTGGTCCTGCTTTCTCACCTTCATGTTGTATACCATACTATTATAAACCTAAAAGGGCTTAACTCTTATCCCTGAGACTAGGCATTGCTACAATAGTATGATCCTGTCTTTTTTTATGATGCTGTCTTGATCCTTTCATTAATGAAACCAAATCTACTTCTGCCATAAGTGTAATAGCAGTAGCTTTGTAAATTAAGTACTTCCTGGTATGGTTAATGTACTTTAAAATCCTGAAAAGAGTCTGATTAGTGGTGAGGGAAGGGACATAAAAGCTCAATTACGAGGTGGTAGGCAGCTGTATATCAGGGAGTATCCATTCTGAGAATAAGAACTGCTGGAGCTTGTTAAGGTAATTAGATCGAGGCAAGGTTAATGTAATGGAAACTCCTCCAAAGAATCTGATTTGTGATGAGGGAAGAGAGATAAAAGCTCTTTTAGGAACTACACTTACGAAGAGGGTAGGCAGCTGTATATCAGACAATATCCATTCTAATAATAAGAACAGCTGTTGCTTGTTAAGTTAAGTAGTTCGTGGAATGGTTAATGTACTGGAAACTCCTCAAAGAATCTGTTTTTTGGTGAGGGAACAGAGAAAAAAGCTCATTTAGGAACTACACTTACGAAGGTGGTAGGCAGCTGTATATCAGGCAATATCCCATCTGATAATAAGAATAGCAGTAGCTTAGTAAATTAAGAACTTCCTGGTATGGTTAATGTACTGGAAACTCCTCAATCGAGTCTGCTTTGGGGTGAGGGAACAGAGAAAATAGCTCAGGTAGGAACTACACTTACGAAGGTGGTAGGCAGCTATATATCACGGAGAATCTCTTCTGAGAATAAGAACAGCTGGAGCTTGTTAAGGTAATTAGATCAAGGAAAGGTTGATGTTCTGGAAACTCCTCAAAAGAATCTGATTTGTGGTGAGGGAAGAGAGATAAAAGCTCATTTAGGAACGACATGAAGGTTCTGGGTAGGTAGCTGTTTATCAGTAAATATCTCCCCTGAGAATAAGAATAGCAGTAGCTTAGTAAATTAAGTACATCCTGGCATAGTTAATGTACTGGAAACTCCTCAAAAGAATCTGCTTTGTGGTGAGGGAACAGAGAAAGAAAGCTCATTTAGTAACTACAATTACGAAGGTGGTAGGCAGCTGTATATCAGGGAGTATCCCTTCTGAGAATAAGAACAGCTGGAGCTTGTTAAGGTAATTAGATTGAGGAAAGGTTAATGTACTGGAAACTCCTCAGAAGAATCTGATATGTGGGGAGGGAAGAGAGATAAAAGCTCATTTAGGAACGACACTTACGAACGGGTTAGGCAGCTGTATATCAGTCAATATACCTTCTGAGAGTAAGAAAAGCTGTTGCTTGTGAAGGTAAGGAGTTCGTGGAAAGGTCAATGTACTGGAAACTCCTCAAAAGAATCTGCTTTGTAGTGAGGGAACAGAGAAAAATCTCATTTAGGAACTACACTTAGGAAGGAGGTAGGCAGCTGTATATCAGGGAGTATCCCTTCTGAGAATAAGAAGAGCTGGAGCTTGTTAAGGTAGTTAGATCGAGCAAAGGTTAATATACTGGAAAGTCCTCAAAAGAATCTGCTTCGTGGTGAGGGAACAGAGAAAATAGCTCATTTAAGAACTACACTTACGGGCTGGGGATATAGCCTAGTGGCAAGAGTGCCTGCCTCAGATACATGAGGCCCTAGGTTCGATTCCCCAGCACCACATATACAGAAAGTGGCCAGAAGCGGCACTGTGGCTCAAGTGGCAGAGTGCTAGACTTGAGGCGGAAGAAGCCAGGGACAGTGCTCAGGCCCTGAGTCCAAGGCCCAGGACTGGCCAAAAAAAAAAAAAAAAAAAAAAAGAACTACACTTACGAAGGTGGTAGGCAGCTGTATATCAGGGAGAATCTCTTCTGAGAATAAGAACAGCTGGAGCATGTTAAGGTAATTAATCAAAGACAGGTTAATGTACTAGAAACTCCTCGAAAGAATCTGATTTGGGGTGAGGGAAGAGAGACAAAAGCTCATATAGGAACAGCATGCAAATAATGGGTAAGCAGCCGTTAATCAGTAAATATCTCCACTGAGAAAAAGAATAGCAGTAGCTTAGTAAATTAAATACTTCCAGGTATGGTTAATGTACTGTAAACTCCTCAAAAGAATCTCCTTTGTGGTGAGGGAACAGAGAAAAAAGCTCATTTAGGAACTACACTTTCGAAGGAGGTAGGCAGCTGTATATCAGGGAGTATCCCTTCTGAGAATAAGAACAGCTGGAGCTTGTTAAGGTAATTAGATCGAAGAAAGGTTAATGTACTGGAAACTTCTCAAAAGAATCTCCTTTGTGGTGAGGGAACAGAGAAAAGAGCTCATTTAGAAACTACACTTACAAAGGTGGTAGGGAGCTGTATATCAGGGAGTATCCCTTCTGAGAATAAGAACAGCTGGAGCATGTTAAGGTAATTAGATCGAGGAAAGGTTATTGTATAGGAAACTCCTAAGAAGATTCTGATTTGTGGTGAGGGAAGAGAGATAAAAGCTCATTTATGCACTGCACTTACTAACTGGGTAGGCAGCTTTATATCAGGCAATATCCCTTCGGATAATAAGAACAGTCATTGCTTGTTAAGGTAAGTAGTTCGTGGAATGGTTAATGTACCTGAAACTCCTCAAAAGAATCTGCTTTGTTGTGATGGAACACAGAGATAAGCTCATTTAGGAACTACAATTACGAAGGTGGTAGGCAGCTGTATATCAGGCAATATCCCTTTGATAATAAGAACATCTGGACCTTGTTACGGTAATTAGATCGAGGAAAGGTTAATGTACTGGAAACTCTTCCAAAGAATCTGATTTGTGGTCAGGGAAGAGAGACAAAAGCTCATATAAGAACAGCATGAACATACTGGGTAAGCAGCCGTTAATCAGTAAATATCTCCACTGAGAATAAGAATAGCAGCAGCTTAGTAAATTAAGTACTTCCAGTTATGGTTAATGTACTGGAAACTCTGCAAAAATATCTGCATTGTGGTGAGTGAAGAGAGACACAAGCTCATTTAGGAAATACACTTACGAAAGTGGTAGTCAGTTGTATATCAGGCAATATCCCTTCTGAGAATAAGAACAGCTGGGGCTTGATAAGGTAAGTAGTTCGTGGAAAGGTTAATGTACTGGAAAATGCACACAAGAATATGCTTTTTGGTGAGGAAACGAAGAAAAAAGCTCATTTAGGAACTAAACTTACGAAGGTGGTATAGAGCTGTATATCAGGGAGTATCCCTTCTGAGAATAAGAACAGCAGGAACTTGTTATGGTAATTAGATCGAGGAAAGGTTAATGTACTGGAAACTCCTCCAAAGAATCTGATTTGGGGTGAAGTAAGAGAGATAAATGCTCATATAAGAAGAGCATGGAAATAATGGATAAGCATCCATTAATCAGTAAATATCTCCACTGATAATAAGAATAGCAGTATCTAAGTAAATTGACGACTTTCAGGTATGGTTAATGTACTGGAAACTCCTCAAAAGAATCTCCTTTGTGCTGAGGGAACAGAGAAAAAAGCTCATTTAGGAACTACACTTTCGAAGGAGGTAGGCAGCTGTATATCAAGGAGTATCCCTTCTGAGAATAAGAACACCTGGAGCTTGTTAAGGTAATTAGATCGAGGAAAGGTTAATGTACTGGAAACTCCTGAAAAGAATCTCCTTTGTGGTGAGGGAACAGAGAAAAAAGCTCATTTAGAAACTACACTTTCGAAGGTGGTAGGCAGCTGTATATTAAGGAGTATCCCTTCTGAGAATAAGAACAGCTCGAGCATGTTAAGGTAATTAGATTGAGGAAAGGTTATTGTACAGGAAACTCCTCACAAGACTCTGATTTGTGGTGAGGGAAGAGAGATAAAAGCTCATTTATGAACTGCACTTACGAACGGGGTAGCCACCTGTATATCAGCCAATATCCCTTCGGATAATAAGAACAGTCATTGCTTGTTAAGTAAAGTAGTTCGTGGAATGGTTAATGTATTGGATACTCCTCAAAAGAATCTGCTTTGTGGTGTGGGAACAGAGAAAAAAGCTCATTTAGGAACTAAACTTACGAAGGTGGTAGGCAGCTATATATCAGGCAATATCCCTTCTGAAAATAAGAATAGCAGTAGCTTAGTAAATTTAGTACTTCCTGGTAAGGTTAATGTACTAGAAACTGCTCAAAGAATCTGCTTTGTGGTGAGGGAACAGAAAAATAAGCTCATTTAGTAACTACACTTACGAAGGTTGTAGGCAGCTGTATATCAGTCAATATCCCTGCTGATAATAAGAACACCTGGAGCTTGTTACGGTAATTAGATCGAGGAAAGGTTAATGTACTGGAAACTCATCAGAAGAAGCTGATTTGTGTTGAGGGAAGAGAGATAAAAACTCATTTAGGAATTACCCTTACGAAGGTGGTAGGCAGCTATCTATCAGGCAATATCCGTTCTGTAAATAATAATACCAGTAGCTTAGTAAATTAAGTACTTTCTGGTATGGTTAATGTACTGGAAACTCTTCTAAGGAATCTGCTCTGTGGTGAAGGAACAGAGAAAAAAGCTCACTTAGGAAATACACTTACGAAGGTGGTAGGCAGCTGCATATCAGGGAATATCCCTTCTGAGAATAAGAACAGCTGGAGCTTGTCACGGTAACTAGATCGAGGATAGGTTAATGTAGTGGAAAATCCTCAGAAGAATCTGATTTGTGGTGAGGGAAGAGAGAAAAAGCTCATTAAGAACTACACTTACGAAGGAGGTAGGCAGCTGTATATCAGTAAGCATCCCTTCTGAGAATAAGAACACCTGGTGCTTGTTAAGGTAATTAGATCTAGGAAAGGTTAATGTACTGGAAACTTCTAAAAAGAATTTGATTTGTGATGAGGGAACAGAGAAAAACCTCATTTAGTAACTTCACATTCAAAGGTGGTAGGTATCTGTATATCAGGGAGTATCCCTTCTGAGAATAAGAACAGCTGGAGCTTGTTAAGATAATGAGATCGAGCAAAGGTTAATGTACTGGCTACTCCTCAAAAGAATCTGATGTGTGGTGAGGTAAGAGATAAAAGCTCATTTAGGAATGACATGAACATACTGGGTAGGTACCTATTTATCAGTAAATATCTCCCCTGAGTATTAGAATAACAGTAGCTTAGTAAATTAAGTACTTCCTGCTATGGTTAATGTACTGGAAAATTCTCATAAGAATCTGCTTTGTGGTGAGGGAAGAGAGATAAACGCTCATTTAGGAACTACACTTTTGAAGGAGGTAGGCAGCTGTATATCAGGGAGTATCCCTTCTGAGAATGAGAACAGCAGGAGCTTGTTAAGGTAAGTCTTTCGTGGAAACGTTAATGTACTGGAAAATCCTCAAAAGAATCTGCTTTGGGGTGAGGGAACAGAGAAAAAAATCTCATTTATGAACGACACTTAAGAAGGTGGTAGGCAGCTGTATATCAGGGAGTATCCCTTCTGGGATAAATATCAGCAGGAGTTTGTTAAGGTAATTAGATCGAGGAAAGGTTAATGTACTGGAAACTCCTCAGAAGAATCTGATTTGTGGTGAGGGAAGTGACATATAAGCTCATTTAGTAACTACACTTAAGAACGAGGTAGACAGCTGTATATCAGGCAATATCCCTTCTTATAATAAGAACAGCTGTTGATTCTTAAGTTAAGTAGTTTTTGGAATCTTTAATGTACTGGAAACTCCTCAAAAGAATCAGCATTGTGGTGAGGGAACAGAGAAAAATCTCATTTCGGAACTACACATACAAAGGTGGTAGGCAGCTGTATATCAGGCAATATCTCTTCTTATAATAAGAATAGCCGTAGCTTAGTAAATTAAGTACTTCCTGGTATGGGTAATGTACTGGAATCTCCTCAAAAGAATCTGCTTTGTGGTGAGGGAACAGGGAAAAAAGCTCATTTAGGAACTACAGTTAGGAAGGAGGTAGGCAGCTGTATATCAGGGAGTATCCCTTCTGAGATAAAGAACAGCTGGAGCTTGTTAAGGTAATTACATCGAGGACAGGGTAATGTACTGGAAACACCTCAAAAGAATCTGCTTTGTGGTGAGGGAACAGAGAAAAAAGCTCATTAAGGAACTACACTTACGAAGCTGGTAGGCAGCTGTATATCAGGGAGTATCCCTTCTGAGAATAATAACAGCTGGAGCTTGTTAAGTTAATTAGAACGAGGAAAGGTTATTGTACAGGAAACTCCTCAGAAGATTCTGATTTGTGGTGCGGCAAGAGAGATAAAAGCTCATTTATGAACTGCCCTTACGAACGGTGTAGGCAGCTGTATATCAGGCAATATCCATTCGGATAATAAGAACAGTCATTGCTTGTTAAGGTAAGTAGTTCGTGGAATGGTTAATGTACTGGAAACTCCTCAAAAGAATCTGCTTTGTGGTGAGGGAACAGAGAAAAATGCTCATTTAGGAACTAAACTTACGAAGGTGGGTGCAGCTGTATATCAGGCAGTATCCCTTCTGAAAATAAGAATAGCAGTAGCTTATTAAATTAAGTACTTCCTGGTAAGGTTAATGTACTGGAAACTCCTCAAAAGAATCTGCTTTGTGGTGAGGGAACAGAAGAATAAACTCATTTAGGAACTACACTTATCAAGGTGGTAGGCAGCTGTATATCAGGCAATATCCCTTCTGATAATAAGAACAGCTGGAGCTTGTTACGGTAATTAGATCGAGGAAACGTTAATGTACTGGAATCTACTCAAAATAATCTGATTTGTGTTGAGGGAGGAGAGATAAAAGCTTATATAAGAACAGCATGAACATAGTGGATAAGCAGCCGTTAATCAGTAAATATCTCCACTGAGAATAAGAATAGCAGTAGCTTAGAAAATTAAGTACTTTCAGTTATGGTTAATGTACTGCAAAGTCTGCAATAGAATCTGCTTTGTGGGGAGGGAAGAGAGACATAAGCTCATTTATGAAATACACTTACGAAAGTGGTAGGCAGCTGTATATCAGACAATATCCCTTCTGAGAATAAGAACAACTGGAGATTGTTAAGGAAAGTAGTTCATAGAAAGGTAATGTACTGGAAAATCCTCACAAGAATATGCTTTGTGGTGAGGGAACAAAGAAAAATGCTTATTTATGAACTACAATTACGAAGGTGGTAGGCAGCTCTATACCAGGGAGTATCCCTTCTAGTAATAAGAACAACTGGAGATTGTTAAGGTAATTAGATCGAGGAAAGGTTAATGTACTGGAAACTCCTCAGAAGAATATGATTTGTAGTGAAAGAAGAGAGATAAGACCTCATTTAGGAACGACATGAACATACTGGGTAGGTAGCTGTTTATCAGTAAACATCTCCCTTGTGAATAAGAAGAGCAGTAGCTTAGTAAGTTAAGTACTTCCTGGTAAGGGTACTGTACTGGAAACTCTCCAAAAGAATCTGGATTGTGGTGAGGGAACAGAGAAAAAAGCTCATTTAAGACCTGCTCTTACGAAGGTGGTAGGCAGCTGTATATCAGGGAATATCCCTTCTGAGAATAAGAACAGCTGGAGCTTGTTAAGGTAATTACATCGAGGAAAGGTTAATGTACTGGGAACTCCTCAGAAGAATCTGATTTGTGGTGAGGGGAGAGAGATAAAAGCTCATTTAGAAACGACATGAACACACTGGGTAGGTAGCTGTTTATCAGTAAATAACTCCAATGAGAATAAGAAAAGCAGTAGCTTAGTAAATTAAGTACTTCCTTGTATGGTTAGTGTACTGGAAACTCCTCAAAATAATCTGGATTGTGGTGAGTGAACAGAGAAAAAAGCTCATTTAGTACCTACAATTACGAAGGTCGTAGCCAGCTGTATATCAGGGAGTATCCCTTCTGAGAATAAGAACAGCTGGAGCTTGTTAAGGTAATTAGATCGAGGAAAGCTTTATGTACTGGAAACTCCTCAGAAGAATCTGATTTGTGGTGAGGGGAGAGAGATAAAAGCTCATTTAGGAATGACAAGTACATCCTGGGTAAGTAGCTGTTTAACAGTAATTCTCTCCACTGAGAATGAGTACCGCTGTAGCTCAGTATATTAAGCAATTCCTGGTATGGTTATTGTCCTGGAGACTTCTCAAAAGAATCTGCATTGTGGTGAGGGAACAGAGAAAAAAGCTCATTCAGGAACTACACATTCAACGGGGTAGGCAGCTGTATATCAGTCAATATCCCTTCTGAAAATAAGAAAAGCTGTTGCTTGTAAAGGTAAGTAGTTCGTGGAAAGGGTAATGTACTGGAAACTCCTCACAAGAATCTGCTATGTGGTGAGGGAACAGAGAAAATAGCTAATTTAGGAACTACACTTACGAAGGTGGTAGGCAGCTGTATATCAGGAAGTATCCCTTCTGAGAATAAGAACATCTGGAGCTTGTTAAGGTAATTAGATCGAGGAAAGATTAATGTACTGGAAACTCCTCAGAAGACTCGGATTTGTGGTGAGGGAAGAGAGATAAAAGCTCAATTAGGAAAAACATGAATATACTGGGGAAGTAGCTGGTTATCAGTAAAAATCTCAACTGAGAATAAGAATAGCAGTAGCTTAGTAAATTAAGTAATTACTGGTATGGATATTTTACTGGGGACTCCCCAAAAAATCTGCTTTGTGGTGAGGGAACAGGGAAAGAAACTCATTTAGGAGCTAATCTTACGAAGGTGGTAGGCAGCTGTATATCAGGGAGTATCCCCTCCTTGAATAAGAACAGCTGGAGCTTGTTAAGATAATTAGATCGAGGAAAGGTTAATGTACTGGAAACAACTCAGAAGACTCTGATTTGTGGTGAGGGAAGAGAGATAAGACTCATTTAGGAACTATACATACGAACGGGGTAGGCAGCTGTGTATCGGGCAATATCCCTTCTGATAATAAGAACAGCTGTTGCTTGTTAAGATAAGTAGTTCGGGGAAAGGGTAGTGTACTGGAAACTCCTCACAAGAATCTGCTTTGTGGTGAGGGAATAGAGAAAAAAGCCCATTTAAGAACTACACATACTAAGGTTGTAGGAAGCTGTATATCAGGGAGTATCCCTTCTGAGAATAAGAACACCTGGAGCTTGTTAAGGTAATTACATCGAGGAAAGCTTAATGTACTGGAAACTCCTCAGAAGACTCTGATTTGTGGTGAGGGAAGAGAGATAAAAGCTCATGTAGGAACTCCACCTACGAACCGGGTAGGCAACTGTATATCGGGCAATATTCCCTCTGATAATAAGAACAGCTGTTGCTTGTTAAGATAAGTAGTTCGGGGAAACGTTAGTGTACTGGAAACTCCTCACAAGGGTCTGCTTTGTGGTGAGGGAAGAGAAAAAAAAGGCTGTATATCAGGGAGTATCCCTTCTGACAATAAGAACAGCTGGAGATTGTTAAGTTAATTAGATCGAGGAAACGTTAATGTATGGGAAGCTCTTCAGATGACTCTGATTCGTGGTGAGGGAAGAGAGATAAAAGCTCATTTAGGAAGTACACATACGAACGGGGTCAATAACTGTATATCAGGCAATATCATATCTGATAATAAGAACAGCTGTTGCTAGTAAAGGTAAGGAGTTCGTGGAAAGTTTAATGTACTGGAAACTTATCACAAGAATCTACTTTTTGGTGAGGGAACAGAGTAAAAATCTCATTTAGGAACTACTCTTACGACGGTGGTAGGCAGCTGTATATCAGGGAGTATCCCTTCTGAGAATAAGAACAGCTGGAGCTTGTTAAGGTAATTAGATCGAGAAAAGGTTAATGTACTGGAAACTTCCCAGAAAAATATGAATTGTGGTGAGGGAAGTGAGTTAAGCTCATTTAGGAACGACATGAACATACTGTGTAGATAGCTGTTTATCAGTAAATATCTCCACCGAGATTAATAATAGCAGTAGTTTAGTAAATAAAGTACTTCCTGGTATGGTTATTGTTCTGGAGACTCCTCAAAACAATCTGCTTTGTAGCGAGGGAAATGACTAAAAAGCTCATTTAAGAACTACACATACGAAGGTTGTAGGCAGCTGTATATCAGGGAGTATCCCTTCTGAGAATAAGAACAGCTGGAGCTTGTTAAGGTAATTACATCGAGGTAAGGTTAATGTACTGGAAACTCCTCAGAAGAATCTGATTTGTGGTGAGGGAAGAGAGATAAAAGCTCATTTAGGAACAACATGAACATACTGGGTAGGTAGCTGTTCATTAGTAAAGATCTTCACGGAGAACAAGAAAAGCAGTAGCTTAGTAAATTAAGTACTTCCTGGTATGGGTAATGTACTGGAAATTCCTCATAAGATCTGATTTTTGGTGAGGGAACAGAGAAAATGCTCATTTAGGACATACACTTACGAAGGTGGTGGACAGCTGTATATCAGGGAGTATCCCTTCTGATAATGAGAACAGCTGGACCTTGTTAAGGTAATTAGATCGAAGAAAGGTTAATGTACTGAGGACATCTCAAAATAATCTGTTTTGTGGTTAGGGTACAGAGTAAAAAGCTCATTTAGGAACTACACATACGAACAAGGTAGGCACCTGTATATGAGGCAATATCCCTTCCGATAATAAGAACAGCTGTTGCTTGTTAAGGTAAGTAGTTCGTGGAAAGGTTAATGTACTGGAATCTCCTCACAAGAATCGGCTTTGTAGCGAGGGAACAGAGAAAAAAGCTCACCTAAGAACTACACTTACAAGAGTCGTAGGCAGCTGTATATCAGTAATATCCCTTCTGAGAATAAGAACAGCTGGAGTTTGTTAAGGTAATTAGATCGAGGAAAGGTTAATGTATGGGAAACTCCTCAGAAGAATCTGATTTGTGGTGCGGGAAGAGAGATAAAAGCCCATTTAGCAACGACGTGAACATACAGGGTAGGTAGCTGTTTATCAGTAAATATCTCCACTGAGATAAATAATAGCAGTAGCTTAGTAAATTAAGAACATCCTGGTATGGGTAATGTACTGGAAATTCCTCACAAAAATCTGCTTTTTGGTGAGGGAAGAGAGATAAAAGCTCATTTAGGAACTACACTCATGAAGGAGGTAAGCAGCTGTATATCAGGCAATATCCCTTCTGATTTTAAGAACAGCTATTGCTTATTAAGGTAAGTCGTTCGTGGAAAGGTTAATGTACTGGAAACTCCTCACAAGCATCTGCTTTGTGGTTGGGAACAGAGAAAATAGCTGATTAAGGACCTACAAATTCGAAGGTGTAGGTAGCAGTATATCAGGGAGTATCCCTTCTGAGAATAAGAACACCAGGAGCATGTTAATGTAGTTAGATCTAGGAAAGGTTAATGACGAGAAGCTCTTCAGAAGACTATGATTCCTGGTGTGGGAAGACAGATAAAAGCTCATTTAGGAACTACACATACCAACGGGGTAGGCAGCTGTATATCAGTCAATATCCCTTCTGCAAATAAGAACAGCTGTTGCTTGTAAAGGTAAGTAGTTCGTGGAAAGGTTATTGTAGAGGAAACTCCTCACAAGAATCTGCTCTGTGGTGAGGGAACAGAGAAAAAAGCTAATTTAGGAACTACACTTACAAAGGTGGTAGGCCGAAGTATATCAGGGAGTATCCCTTCTGAGAATAAGAACAGCTGGAGCTTGTTAAGATAATTAGATCGAGGAAAGATTAATGTACTGGAAACTCCTCAGAAGACTCTGATTTGTGGTGAGGGAAGAGAGATAAAAGCTTATTTAGAAAAAACATGAACATACTGGGAAAGTAGCTGTTTATCAGTAAAGATCTCCACTGAGAATAAGAATAGCAGTAGCTTAGTAAATTAAGTAATTCATGGTATGGATATTTTACTGGAGAATCCCCAAAAAATCTATTTTGTGGTGAGGGAACATTGAAAGAATCTCATTTAGGAACTAAACTTACGAAGGTGGTAGGCAGCTGTATATCAGGGAGTATTCCCTCCTTGAATAAGAACAGTTGGAGCTTGTTATGATAATTAGATCGAGGAAAGGTTAATGTACTGGAAACTCCTCTGAAGAATCTGATTTGTGGTGAGGGAAGAGACATAAAAACTCATTTAGGACCGACATGAACATACTGGGTAGGTAGCAGTTTATTAGTAAATATCTCCCCTGAGCATAAGAATAGCAGTAGCTTAGTAAATTAAGTACTCCTTGGTATTGGAAATGTACTGGAAATTCCTCAAAAGATCTGCTTTTTGGTGAGGGAACAGAGAAAAAAAGTCATTTATGAACCACACTTACGAAGGTGGTAGGCAGCTGAATATCAGGGAGTATCCCTTCTGAGAATAAGAACAGCTGGAGCTTGTTAAGTTAATTAGATCGAGGAAAGCTTAATGTACTGGAAACTCCTCAAAAGAATCTGATGTGTAGTGAGAGAAGAGAGATAAAACCTCATTTATGAATGACATGAACATACTGGGTAGTTAGCTGTTTATCAGTAAATATCTCTCTGAGAATGAGAATAGCAGTAGCTTAGTAAATTAAGTACTGGGTGGTATGGTTAATGTACTGGAAAATCCTCAAAAGAATCTGCTTTTCGGTGTCGGAAGAGACATAAACCTCTTTTAGGAACTACACTTACGAAAGTGGATGGCAACTGTATAACAGGCAATATCCCATCTGAGAATAAGAACAGCTTGAGCTTGTTAACGTAAGTAGTTCGTGGATGGTTAATGTACTGGAAAATCCTTGCAAGAATCTTCTTTGTTTGTGAGGGAAGGGAGAAAAATGCTCACTTATGAACTACATTATCGAAAGTGGTAGGCAACTGTATATCAGGGAGTATACCTTCTGATAAAAAGAACAGCTGGCGCTTGTTAAGGTAATTAGATTGAGGAAATGTTAATGTACTGGAAACTCATCAGAAGACTCTGATTTGTGGTGAGGGAAGAGAGATAAGAGCTCATTAAGGAACTACACATACGAACGGGTAGGCAGCTGTATATCAGGCAATATCCCTTCTGATGATAAGAACAGCTGTTGCTTGTTAAGATAAGTAGTTCGCGGAAAGGGTAGTGTTCTGGAAACTCCTCACAAGAATCTGCTTTGTGGTGAGGGAACAGAGAAAAAAGCCCATTTAAGAACTACACATACGAAGGTTGTAGGCAGCTGTATATCAGGGAGTATCCCTTCTGAGAATAAGAACAGCTGGAGCTGGTTAAGGTAATTACATCGAGGAACGGTT
This sequence comes from Perognathus longimembris pacificus, assembly GCF_023159225.1. Classification (NCBI taxonomy): domain Eukaryota; kingdom Metazoa; phylum Chordata; class Mammalia; order Rodentia; family Heteromyidae; genus Perognathus; species Perognathus longimembris. The sequence continues at coordinate 24,807,823 of NC_063181.1, read as the reverse complement.
AATGTACTTGGAACTCCTCAGAAGAATCTCATTTGTGGTGAGGGGAGAGAGATAAAAGCTCATTTATGAACGACATGAACATACTGGGTAGGTGGCTGTTTGTCAGTAAATATCTCCACTGAGATTAAGAAATCAGTAGCTTAATAAATTAAGTACTTCCTGGTATGGTTACTGTACTGGTAACACCCCAAAAGAATCTGGATTGTGGTGAGGGAACAGAGAAAAAAGCTCATTTAGGACCTGCACTTCCGAAGGTGGTAGGCAGCAGTATATCAGGGAGTATCACTTCTGAGAATAAGAACAGGTGGAACTTGTTAAGGTAATTACATCGAGGAAAGGTTTATGCACTGGAAACTCCTCAGAAGAATCTGATTTGTGGTGAGGTGAGAGAGATAAAAGCTCATTTATGAACGACATGAACATACTGGGTAGGTAGCTGTTTATCAGTAAATATCTCCACTGAGATTAAGAAAAGCAGTAGCTTAGTAAATTAAGTACTTCCTTGTATGGTTACTGTACTGGTAACTCCTCAAAAGAATCTGCTTTGTGGTGAGGGAACAGAGAAAAAAGCTCATTTAGGACCTACACTTACGAAGATGGTAGCAACTGTCTATAAGGGAGTATCTCTTCTGAGAATAGGAACAGCTGGAGCTTGTTAAGGTAATAAGTTCGAGGAAAGGTTTATGTACTGGAAACTCCTCAGAATAATCTGATTTGTGGTGAGGGGAGAGGGATCAAAGGTCATTTAGGAACGACATGAACATACTGGGTAGGTAGCTGTTTATCAGTAAATATCTCCACTGAGATTAAGAAAAACAGTAGCTTAATAAATTAAGTACATCCTGGTATGGTTACTGTACTGGTAACTCCCCAAAAGAATCTGGATTGTGGTGAGGGAACAGAGAAAAAAGCTCATTTAGGACCTTCACTTACCAAGGGGTTAGGCAGCTGTATATCAGGGAGTATCCCTTCTTTTTTTTTTTCTCAAATTTTTATTATCAAACTGACGTACAGAGAGGTTACAGTATCATACGTTGGGCATTGGATACAGTTCTTGTACTGTTTGTTGCCTTGTCCCTCATGCCCCCCTCCCTCCCCCTCTTTCCCTCCCCCCCCAGGTGTTCAGTTCACTTACACCAAGCAGTTTTGCAAGTATTGCTTTTGTAGTTATTTCTCTTTTTTTACCCTGTGTCTCTCGAATTTGGTATTCCCTTTGAATTTCCTACTTCCAATACCAGTAAACACGGTTTCCAATATACTCAGATAAGATTACAGAGATAGTGTAGGTACAAACATAGGAAGGTGATACAAAACATTATCAATAATAGAAACTACACATACACATAGGACGTTGAAAGTAGTTACAACTCTGATATATCACTTGTTTCCATAACATGGAGTTCATTTCTATTAGCATCATCTTATGTGTTTCTAAGGGTATTGCTATTGGGCCTTGTGATGCTCTGCTATGGCTTGCCTAATCCTGTACTAATTATTCCCAATAAGGGAGGCCATAGAGTCCATGTTTCTTTGGGTCTGGCTCACTTCACTTAGTATAACTTTTTCCAAGTCCTTCCATTTCCTTACAAATGGAACAATGTCATTCTTTCTGATAGAGGCATAAAATTCCATTGTGTAAATGTACCACATTTTCCTGATCCATTCATCTATGGAGGGGCATCTGGGTTGGTTCCAGCTTCTCGCTATGACAAATTGTGCTGCGATGAACATTGTTGTGCTGGTGGCATTACTGTGATTTTGTTTGTGGGCTTTTGGATAGATACACAACAGTGGGGCTGATGGGTCATAGGGGAGTTCTATATTGAGCCTTCTAAGGAATCTCCATACTGCTTGCCAGAGTGGCTGAACCAGTTTACATTCCCACCAACAATGAAGTAGGGTTCCCTTTTGGGCACATCCCCTCCAACAATTGTTATTATTAGTTTTCTTGATATATGACATTCTTGCTGGGGTGAGATGGAATCTCAATGTTGTTTTGATTTGCATTTCCTTTATGGCCAGTGATGTAGAGCATTTTTTCATATGTCTATTGGCCATTCTCATTTCCTCATCAGAGAACTTTCTTTGTAAGTCTTTAGCCCACTTGATGAGGGGGCTATTGGTTCTTTGCAGTTTTGTTTTGGAAGAAGGTAATTTTTTTAGTTCTGCATATATTTTAGAGATGAGGCCTTTGTCTGTTGAATGTCCGGTAAAGATCTTCTCCCAGTCTGTGGGCTTTCTGTTTATCTTGAGAGCTATGTCCTTTTCCGTGCAGAAGCTCTGGAGTTTGATGCAGTCCCATTTGTCCAACCTTTCTTTGATTTGTAGCCTTTCAGGGTCTTTGTTAAGGAAGTTCTGTCCTGTGCCAAGGAGCCCAAGTGTTTCTCCTACTCCTTCCTTTAGTGTCTTCAGGTTGCCTGTTTTGATTTCAAGGTCTTTAATCCATTTGGAATTGATTTTGGTGCAGGGTGATATATAAGGATCTAGTTTTAGTTTGTTGCATGTGTTGAGCCAGTTTTGCCAGCACCACTTGTTAAAGAGGCTATCTTTCTTCCATACTATTGTTTTAGCTCCTTTATCAAAGATTAAGTAGGCATAGTTCTGTGGGTTTAATTCTGGGTCTTCAATTCTGTTCCATTGGTCTTCAGGCCTGTTCCGGTGCCAATACCAAGCTGTTTTTATTACTATAGCTTCATAATACAGCTTGAAGTTGGGTATTGTAATTCCTCCAGCACTGTTCTTTCTGCTTAGGAGTGTTTTTGCTATTCTAGGTCTTTTATTGTTCCATATGAATTTCTGGATTGCTTCCTCTATTTCATTAAAGAATGGTGTTGGGATATTAATGGGTATTGCATTGAATTTGTACATAGCCTTTGGCAATATTGCCATTTTGATTTCATTAATCCTCCCAATCCAGGAGCATGGGAGGTTTTTCCATTTTCTTAGTTCTGACTTAATTTCATTTTTCAAGCTTTTAAAGTTCTCTTCAAAGAGGTCTTTCACTTCTTTGGTTAAGGTTATTCCTAGGTATTTTATGTTTTTGGGGGCTATTGCAAAAGGAGTTGCTTTCCTGATTTCAGCCTCGGTCTTCAGGTTGTTAGCATAGAGAAAGGCCGTTGATTTTTGAAGGTTTATTTTATATTCTGCAACTTTGCCAAAGTTTTGTATCAGCTCTAGTAGCTTGGGGGTAGAGTCTATGGGATTCTTTAGGTATAGGATCATGTCATCTGCGAAGAGAGAAAGTTTAACTTCATCTTTTCCTATTTGGATCCCCTTTATATTCTCTTCTTGCCTAATTGCTCTGGCTAGGAATTCTAGTACTATGTTGAAGAGCAGGGGAGAGAGTGGACATCCCTGCCTTGTTCCTGATTTTAAAGGGAATGGCTTTAGTTTTTCACCATTTAGAGTTATGCTTGCTGTTGGTTTGTCATAAACTGCCTTGATTATATTCAGGAATGTTCCCTGGAATCCCAGTTTTTCCAGGGCTTTTAGCATAAATCGGTGCTGGATTTTATAGAACGCTTTTTCCGCATCCAGCGATAAAACCATGTGGTTCTTTACCTTGCTCCGGTTGATGTGGTGGATTACATTAATTGACTTGCGTATATTAAACCAGCTTTGCATCCCTGGGATGAATCCAGTTTGATCGTGGTGTATGATTTTTTTGATGACCTGTTGAAGTCGATTGGCCAGAATTTTGTTGAGAATTTTTGCATCTATGTTCATCTGGGAGATTGGTCTGTAGTCCTCTTTCCGTGATGAGTCTCTGCCTTGTTTTGGGATGAGGGTTATACTGGCTTCATAAAATGAGTCTGGCAGTGAACGTTCTCTTTCAATTTCATTGAAGAGTTTGAGAAATATTGGAGTGAGTTCTGTTTTGAAGGCCTTGTAGAATTCTGCGGTGAATCCATCTGGACCTGGGCTTTTCTTGGATGGGAGATCATTTATTGCTGTTTCTATTTCAATACTGGATATGTGTCTGTTTAGATGGTTTAAGTCTTCATAGTTGAGTTTGGGGGTATCAATTTTTTCTAGGAAATCATCCATTTCTTCCAAGTTTTCGAATTTGTTGGCATAAAGGTTTGCAAAATAGTCCCTTATTATTTTCTGAATTTCGGTTATTTCTGTGGTGATGCTACCTGTTTCATCTCTTATCTTGTTTATTTGAGTGTGCTGCCTTCGTTCTTTGGTCAGGTTTGCCAGGGGTCTGTCTATCTTGTTGATTTTTTCAAAGAACCAACTCTTTGTTTTGTTGATTCTTTCGATGTTTTTTTTCGTCTCTAATTGATTTAATTCTGATTTGATTTTAATTATTTGCTTCCGTCTATTGACTTTGGGTTTGGCTTGCTGTTCTCTCTACAGAAAATTAAGGTGCTTCCTTAAATTACTGAGTTGCTGTTTCTCCAGTTTGTTGATGTATGTACTCAGAGATATAAATTTTCCTCTGAGTACTGCCTTTGCTGTGTCCCAAAGGAGCTGGTACTTTGTGCCCTCAACTTGGTTGAAGTCCATAAACATTTGAATTTCTGTTTTAATTTCTTCAATGATCCACTGATGGTTCAGCAGTGTGTTCTTTAGTCTCCATGAATTGTGGGATTTTCTGTGGTGGCTGAATGAGTTGAGCTCTAATTTTATTCCATTGTGGTCTGAAAGAATGCAGGGAATGATTTTGATACTTCTGAATTTGTACAGATTTTCTTTTTGCCCTAAGATGTGATCTATTCGGAGAATGTTCTGTGTGCTGCCGAAAAGAATGTGTATTCTGTCCTTGCTGGGTGGAATATTCTGTAGAGGTCGATTAAGTGTAGTTGGTCTATGCAATTGTTTAGTTCTGTGGTTTCTTTGTTCAGTTTTTGGCGTGTTGATCTGTCCAGAGGTGATAGTGGAGTGTTAAAGTCCCCCACTATCATTGTGTTTGGGTCTATGAATGTTTTTAGAGCAAGTAGTGTTTGTTTGATGAAGTTGGGTGCTCCTGCATTTGGCGTGTAGATATTTAGGATGGTTATTTCTTCCTGTTGGAGAGATCCTTTTACTAGTATGTAGTAACCTTCTTTTTCTCTTCTTACCTTTTTTAATTTGAAGTCAATTTTGTCTGATACTAGGATTGCAACTCCAGGCCGCTTATGGGGGCCATTTTCTTGATAGATTTGTTTCCAGCCTTTCACTTTTAGAAGATGTTTGCTTTTGCTGGATTGATGTGTCTCTTGGAGGCAGCAGAAAGATGGATCTTGATTTTTGATCCACGTTATGAGCCTATGTCGTTTGATTGGAGAATTAAGTCCATTAATGTTGACAGGATTGAGAGGTGATCGTTTGTTCCTTTCATTATCACTGTCTTGTTTAAAGCTGTGTCTTCCCATTTCTTGATCTAATGTTTATTAATTAGGGTTCATTTCTCTGTCTGTGTTGGGATCTTGATTATTTTCCCTGTATAGTACATCTTTAAGGATTTTGTGTAAAGCTGGTTTGGTGGAGATATATTGTTTCAGTTTTTCCTTATTGTGGAAGACTTTTATTTGACCTTCGGCTATGAAGGAGAGTTTGGCTGGGTACAGAATTCTTGGTTGGTAGTTATTTTTATTTAGAGTTTGGTATACTTCATTCCAGGCTCTCCTTGCTTTCATGGTCTCTGCTGAGAAGTCTGGGGTAATTCTGATTGCTTTTCCTTTATATGTGATTGTTTTCTTTGCCCTAACAGCTTTGAGTATTTTTTCCTTGCACTCTGCTGAAGCTGTTTTGATCACAATGTGTCGGTGGGAAGTCCTATTGTGGTCTGGTCGATTTGGGGTTCTAAATGCTTCTTGTATCTGTATAGGCCTTTCCTTCTGGATGTTTGGGAAGTTCTCAGCTAATATTCTGTTAGATAGGTTGCCTATCCCATTAACCTCTTTCTCCAAGTTTTCCTCAATACCTATTATCTTTAAAATGGGCTTCCTGATTGTGTCTTGAATCTCCTGTAGCGATCTGTTTTGTTGCTTGGACTGGATTTGTATTGATTTTTGATCTTTCTCCATAGAATCTAAGGAATCTTCAGCTCCTGAGATTCGACCCTCTGCTTCAGTTAGTCGGGACTGTAGGCTAGCTACTTGATTTCGAATCTCTTTTCCTTCTGACTGGTCTTTCCTGATGATTTCCATGTCATTTCTTAGGTCCTGTATGGACTTCTATATTTCATTAACTTCATTAATTTGGTTTTGAGTGTTGTCTCTCAAATCTTTAAGTTGGGTAGCTATCTTTTCATTTGACTCTTGAAGCTCACATAGCTTTCTATTTGTGGATGCCATGAAATAATCCATTAATTTTTGCTTTGCCTCCTCACGCTCTAACATAATTGACTGAAAAGATTCAAACTTTTCATTTATCATGTTTATCAGTAAACTTTGTAGAGCATTTTGGGGGTTTTCTTCTATGTTTTTGATTGCTCTGCTGGGAACTCCTCAGAAGAATCTGATTTGTGGTGAGGGGAGAGAGATAAAAGCTCATTTACTAGCGACATGAACATGCTGCACAGGGAGCTGTTTATCAGTAAATATCTGCACTGAGATTAAGGACCTGCACTTACGAAGGGGGTAGGCAGCTGTATATCAGCGAGTAAACCTTCTGAGGATAAAAACAGCTGGAGCTTGTTAAGGTAATTACACACGGGAAAGGATAATGTATGGGGAACTCCTCAGAAGAATCTGATTTGTGGTGAGGGGAGAGAGATAAAAGCTCATTTATGAACGACATGAAAATGCTGCGTAGGTACCTGTTTATCAGTAAATATCTCCACTGAGACTAAGAAAAGCAGTAGCATAATAAATTAAGTACTTCCTGGTATGATAACTGTACTGGTAACTCCCCAAAAGAATCTGGATTATGGTGAGGGAGCAGAGAAAAAAGCTCATTTAGGAGCTGCACTTACGAAAGGGGTAGGCAGCTGTATATCAGGAAGTATCCCTTCTGAGAATAAAATCAGCTGGAGCTTGTTAAGGTAATTACACAGGGGAAAGGATAATGTACTAGGAACTCCTGATAAGAATCTGATTTGTGGTGAGGGGAGAGAGATAAAAGCTCATTTAGGAACGACATGAACATGCTGCATAGGTAGCTGTTTATCAGTAAATATCTCCACTGAGATTAAGAAAAGCAGTAGCTTAATAAATTAAGTACTTCCTGTAATGGTTACTGTACTGGTAACTCCCGAAAAGAATCTGGATTGTGGTGAGGGAACAGTGAAGAAAGCTCATTTAGGACCTGCACTTACGAAGGGGGGAGGCAGCTGTATATCAGGGAGTAAACATTCTGAGAATAAAAACAGCTGGAGCTTGTTAAGGTAATTACATAGGGGAAAGGATAATGTACTGGGAACTCCTCAGAAGAATCAGATTCGTGGTGAGGGGAGAGAGAAAAAAGCTCATTTAGGAACGACATGAACATGCTGCATAAGTCACTATTTATCTGTAAATATCTCCACTGAGATTAAGAAAAGCAGTAGCTTAATAAATTAAGTACTTCCTGGTATGGTTAATGTACTGGTAACTCCCCAAAAGAATCTGGATTGTGTTGAGGGAACAGAGAAAAAGCTCATTTAGGACCTGCACTTACGAAGGGGGTAGGCAGCTGTATATCAGGGAGTGTCCCTTCTGAGAATTAAAAACAGCTGGAGCTTGTTAAGGTAATTACACAGGGGAAAGGATAATGTACTGGGAACTCCTGATAAGAATCTGATTTGTGGTGAGGGGAGAGAGATAAAAGCTCATTTAGGAACGACATGAATATGCTGCGTAGGTCGCTGTTTATCAGTAAATATCTCCACTGAGATTAAGAAAAGCAGTAGCTTAATAAATTAAGTACGTCCTGGTATGGTTACTGTACTGGTAACACCCCCAAAAGAATCTGGATTGTGGTGAGGGAACAGAGAAAAATGCTCATTTAGGACCTGCACTTACGAAGGGGGTAGGCAGCTGTATATCAGGAAGTAACCCTTCTGAGAATAAAAACAGCTGGAGCTTGTTAAGGTAATTACACAAGGGAAAGGATAATATACTGGGAACTCCTCAGAACAATCTGATTTGTGGTGAGGGGAGAGAGATAAAAGCTCATTTAGGAACGACATGAAAATGCTGCGTAGGTAGCTGTTTATCAGTAAATATCTCTATCTCCACTGAGATTAAGAAAAGCACTAGCTTAATAAATTAAGTACTTCCTGGTATGGTTACTGTACTGGTAACTCCCCAAAAGAATCTGGATTGTGGTGAGGGAACAGAGAAAAATCTCATTTAGGACCTGCACTTACGAAGGGGGTAGGCAGCTGTATATCAGGGAGTAAACCTTCTGAGAACAAAAACAGCTGGAGCTTGTTAAGGTAATTACACAGGGGAAAGGATAATGTACTGGGAACTCCTCAGAAGAATCTGATTTGTGGTGAGGGGAGAGAGATAAAAGCTCATTTAGGAACGAAATGAACATGCTGCGTAGGTAGCTGTTTATCAGTAAATATCTCCACTGAGATTAAGAAAAGCAGTAGCTTAATAAATTAAGTACTTCCTGGTATGGTTAATGTACTCGTAACTCCCCAAAAGAATCTGGATTGTGTTGAGGGAAGAGAGAAAAAGCTCATTTAGGACCTGCACTCACGAAGGGGGTAGGCAGCTGTATATCAGGGAGTGTCCCTTCTGAGAATAAAAACAGCTGGAGCTTGTTAAGGTAATTACACAGGGGAAAGGATAATGTACTGGGAACTCCTCAGAAGAATCAGATTCGTGGTGAGGGGAGCGAGATAAAAGCTCATTTAGGAACGACATGAATATGCTGCGTAGGTCGCTGTTTATCAGTAAATATCTCCACTGAGATTAAGAAAAGCAGTAGCTTAATAAATTAAGTACGTCCTGGTATGGTTACTGTACTGGTAACTCCCCCAAAAGAATATGGATTGTGGTGAGGGAACAGAGAAAAAAGCTCATTTAGGACCTGCAATTACGAAGGGGGTAGGCAGCTGTATATCAGGGAGTAAACCATTGAGAATAAAAACAGCTGGTGGTTGCTAAGGTAATTACACAGGGGAATAGATAATGTACTCGGAACTCCTCAGAAGAATCTGATTTGTGGTGAGGGGAGACAGATAAAAGCTCATTTAGGAAAGACATGAATATGCTGCGTAGGTAGTTGTTTATCAGTAAATATCTCCACTGAGATTAAGAAAAGAAGTAGCTTAATAAATTAATTACTTCCTGGTATGGTTACTGTAGTGGTTACTCCCCAAAAGAATCTGGATTCTGGTGAGGGAACAGAGAAAAAAGCTCATTTAGGACCTGCACTTACCAAGGGGGTAGGCAGCTGTATATCAGGGAGTAAACCTTCTGAGAATAAAAACAGCGGGAGCATGTTAAGGTAATTACACAGGGGAAACGATAATGTACTGGGAACTCCTCAGAAGAATGTGATTTTTGGTAAGGGGAGAGAGATAAAAGCTCATTTAGGAACGACATGAACATGCTGCGTAGGTAGATGTTTATCAGTAAATATCTCCACTGAGATTAAGAAAAGCAGTAGCTTAATAAAATAAGTACTTCCTGGTATGGTTACTGTACTGGTAACTCCCCAAAGAATCTGGATTGTGGTGAGGGAGCAGAGAAAAAAGCTCATTTAGTACCTGCACTTACGAAGGGGTTAGGCAGCTGTATATCAGGGAGTATCCCTTCTGAGAATAAAAACAGCTGGAGCTTGTTAAGGTAATTACACAGGGTAAAGGATAATGTACTGGGAACTCCTTACAAGAATCTGATTTGTGGTGAGGGGAGAGGGATAAAAGCTCATTTAGCAACGACATGAAAATAGGTAGCTGTTTATCAGTAAATGTCTCCACTGAGATTAAGAAAAGCAGTAGCTTAATAAATTAAGTACTTCCTGGTATGGTTATTGTACTCGTAACTCCCCAAAAGAATCTGATTTCTGGTGAGGGAACAGAGAAAAAAGCTCATTTAGGACCTGCACTTACGAAGGGGGTAGGCAGCAGTATATCAGGGAGTAAACCTTCTGAGAATAAAAACTGCTGTAGCTTGTTAAGGTAATTACACAGGGCAAAGGATAATGTACTGGGAACTCCTCAGAAGAATCTGATTTGTGGTGAGGGGAGAGAGATAAAATCTCATTTAGGAACGACAGGAAAATGCTGCATAGGTAGCTGTTTATCAGTAAATATCTCCACTGAGATTAAGAAAATCAGTAGCTTAATAAATTAAGTACTTCCTGGTATGGTTACTGTACTGGTAACTCCCCAAAAGAATCTGGATTGTGGTGAGGGAACAGAGAAAAAAGCTCATTTAGGACCTGCACTTACGAAGGGGTTAGGCAGCTGTATATTAGGGAGTATCCCTTCTGAAATAAAAAAAACTTGAGCTTGTTAAGGTAATTACACAGGGGAAAGGATAATGTACTGGGAACTCCTTAGAAGAATCTGATTTGTGGTGAGGGGAGAGAGATAAAATCTCATTTAGGAACGACATGAAAATGCTGCATAGGTAGCTGTTTATCAGTAAATATCTCCACTGAGATTAAGAAAAGCAGTAGCTTAATAAATTAAGTACTTCCTGGTATGGTTACTGTACTGGTAACTCCCCAAAATAATCTGGATTGTGTTGAGGGAACAGAGAAAAAGCTCATTTAGGACCTGCACTTACGAAGGGGGTAGGCAGCTGTATATCAGGGAGTGTCCCTTCTGAGAATAAAAATAGCTGGAGCTTGTTAAGTTAATTACACAGGAGAAAGGATAATGTACTGGGAACTCCTCAGAAGATTCAGATTCGTAGTGAGGGGAGAGAAATAAAAGCTCATTTAGGAACGACATAAACATGCTGCATAGGTAGCTGTTTATCTGTAAATATCTCCACTGAGATTAAGAAAAGCAGTAGCTTAATAAATTTAGTACTTCCTGGTATGGTTACTGTACTGGTAACTCCCTCAAAAGAATCTGGATTGTGGTGAGGGAACAGAGAAAAAAGCTCATTTAGTACCTGCACTTACGAAGGGGGTAGGCAGCTGTATATCTGGGAGTATCCCTTTTGAGAATAAAAACAGCTGGAGCTTGTTAAGGTAATTACACAGGGTAAAGGATAATGTACTGGGAACTCCTTACAAGAATCTGATTTGTGGTGAGGGGAGAGGGATAAAAGCTCATTTAGCAACGACATGAAAATAGGTAGCTGTTTATCAGTAAATGTCTCCACTGAGATTAAGAAAAGCAGTAGCTTAATAAATTAAGTACTTCCTGGTATGGTTATTGTACTCGTAACTCCCCAAAAGAATCTGATTTCTGGTGAGGGAACAGAGAAAAAAGCTCATTTAGGACCTGCACTTACGAAGGGGGTAGGCAGCAGTATATCAGGGAGTAAACCTTCTGAGAATAAAAACTGCTGTAGCTTGTTAAGGTAATTACACAGGGCAAAGGATAATGTACTGGGAACTCCTCAGAAGAATCTGATTTGTGGTGAGGGGAGAGAGATAAAATCTCATTTAGGAACGACAGGAAAATGCTGCATAGGTAGCTGTTTATCAGTAAATATCTCCACTGAGATTAAGAAAATCAGTAGCTTAATAAATTAAGTACTTCCTGGTATGGTTACTGTACTGGTAACTCCCCAAAAGAATCTGGATTGTGGTGAGGGAACAGAGAAAAAAGCTCATTTAGGACCTGCACTTACGAAGGGGTTAGGCAGCTGTATATTAGGGAGTATCCCTTCTGAAATAAAAAAAACTTGAGCTTGTTAAGGTAATTACACAGGGGAAAGGATAATGTACTGGGAACTCCTTAGAAGAATCTGATTTGTGGTGAGGGGAGAGAGATAAAATCTCATTTAGGAACGACATGAAAATGCTGCATAGGTAGCTGTTTATCAGTAAATATCTCCACTGAGATTAAGAAAAGCAGTAGCTTAATAAATTAAGTACTTCCTGGTATGGTTACTGTACTGGTAACTCCCCAAAATAATCTGGATTGTGTTGAGGGAACAGAGAAAAAGCTCATTTAGGACCTGCACTTACGAAGGGGGTAGGCAGCTGTATATCAGGGAGTGTCCCTTCTGAGAATGAAAACAGCTGGAGCTTGTTAAGTTAATTACACAGGGGAAAGGATAATGTACTGGGAACTCCTCAGAAGATTCAGATTCGTAGTGAGGGGAGAGAAATAAAAGCTCATTTAGGAACGACATGAACATGCTGCATAGGTAGCTGTTTATCTGTAAATATCTCCACTGAGATTAAGAAAAGCAGTAGCTTAATAAATTTAGTACTTCCTGGTATGGTTACTGTACTGGTAACTCCCCAAAATAATCTGTATTGTGGTGAGGGAACAGAGAAAAAAGCTCATTTAGGACCTGCACTTTCGAAGGGGGTAGGCAGCTGTATATCAGAGAGTAAACCTTCTGAGAATAAAAACAGCTGGAGCTTGTTAAGGTAATTACACAGGGGAAAGGATAATGTACTGGGAACTCCTGAGAAGAATCTGATTTGTGGTGAGGGGAGAGAGATAAAAGCTCATTTAGGAATGACATGAATATGCTGCCTAGGTCGCTGTTTATCAGTAAATATCTCCACTGAGATTAAGAAAAGCAGTAGCTTAATAAATTAAGTACGTCCTGGTATGGTTACTGTACTGGTAACTCCCTCAAAAGAATCTGGATTGTGTGAGGGAACAGAGAAAAAAGCTCATTTAGGACCTGCACTTACCAAGGGGGTAGGCAGCTGTATATCAGGGAGTAAACCTTCTGAGAATAAAAACAGCGGGAGCATGTTAAGGTAATTACACAGGGGAAACGATAATGTACTGGGAACTCCTCAGAAGAATCTGATTTTTGGTGAGGGGAGAGAGATAAAAGCTCATTTAGGAACGACATGAACATGCTGCGTAGGTAGATGTTTATCAGTAAATATCTCCACTGAGATTAAGAAAAGCAGTAGCTTAATAAAATAAGTACTTCCTGGTATGGTTACTGTACTGGTAACTCCCCAAAGAATCTGGATTGTGGTGAGGGAACAGAGAAAAAAGCTCATTTAGTACCTGCACTTACTAAGGGGGTATCCAGCTGTATATCAGGGAGTATCCCTTCTGAGAATAAAAACAGCTGTAGCTTGTTAAGGTAATTACACAGGGTAAAGGATAATGTACTGGGAACTCCTTACAAGAATCTGATTTGTGGTGAGGGGAGAGGGATAAAACCTCATTTAGCAACGACATGAAAATAGGTAGCTGTTTATCAGTAAATATCTCCACTGAGATTAAGAAAAGCAGTAGCTTAATAAATTAAGTACTTCCTGGTATGGTTATTGTACTCGTAACTCCCCAAAAGAATCTGGATTCTGATGAGGGAACAGAGAAAAAAGCTCATTTAGGACCTGCACTTACGAAGGGGGTAGGCAGCTGTATATCAGGGAGTAAACCTTCTGAGAATAAAAACTGCTGTAGCTTGTTAAGGTAATTACACAGGGCAAAGGATAATGTACTGGGAACTCCTCAGAAGAATCTGATTTGTGGTGAGGGGAGAGAGATAAAATCTCATTTAGGAACGACATGAAAATGCTGCATAGGTAGCTGTTTATCAGTAAATATCTCCACTGAGATTAAGAAAAGCAGTAGCTTAATAAATTAAGTACTTCCTGGTATGGTTAATGTACTGGTAACTCCCCAAAAGAATCTGGATTGTGTTGAGGGAACAGAGAAAAAGCTCATTTAGGACCTGCACTTACGAAGGGGGTAGGCAGCTGTATATCAGGGAGTGTCCCTTCTGAGAATAAAAACAGCTGGACCTTGTAAAGGTAATTACACAGGGGAAAGGATAATGGACTGGTAACTCCTCAGAAGATTGAGATTTGTGGTGAGGGGAGAGAGATAAAAGCTCATTTAGGAACGACATGAACATGCTGCGTAGGTAGCTGTTTATCAGTAAATATCTCTACTGAGATTGAGAAAAGCAGTAGCTTGGTAACTCCCCAAAAGAATCTGGATTGTGGTGAGGGAACAGAGAAAAATGCTCATTTAGGACCTGCACTTACGAAGGGGGTAGGCAGCTGTATATCAGAGAGTAAACCTTCTGAGAATAAAAACAGCTGGAGCTTGTTAAGGTAATTACACAAGGGAAAGGATAATATACTGGGAACTCCTCAGAAGAATCTGATTTGTGGTGAGGGGAGAGAGATAACAGCTCATTTAGGAACGACATGAAAATGCTGCGTAGGCAGCTGTTTATCAGTAAATATCTCTATTTCCACTGAGATTAAGAAAAGCACTAGCTTAATAAATTAAGTACTTCCTGGTATGGTTACTGTATTGGTAACTCCCCAAAAGAATCTGGATTGTGGTGAGGGAACAGAGAAAAAAGCTCATTTAGGACCTGCACTTACGAAGGGCCTAGGCAGCTGTATATCAGGGAGTAAACCTTCTGAAAATAAAAACAGCTTGAGCTTGTTAAGGTAATTACACAGGGGAAAGGATAATATACTGGGAACTCCTCAGAAGATTCTGATTTGTGGTGAGGGGAGAGAGATAAAAGCTCATTTAGGAACGACATGTACATGCTGCATATGTAGCTGTTTATCAGTAAATATCTCCACTGAGATTAAGAAAAGCAGTAGCTTAATAAAAAAGTACTTCCTGGTATGGTTACTGTACTGGTAACTCCCCAAAAGAATCTGGATTGTGGTGAGTTAACAGAGAATAAAGCTCATTTAGGACCTGCACTTACGAAGGGGGTAGGCAGCTGTATATAGGGAGTGTCCCTTCTGAGAATAAAAATAGCTGGAGCTTGTTAAGTTAATTACACAGGAGAAAGGATAATGTACTGGGAACTCCTCAGAAGATTCAGATTCGTAGTGAGGGGAGAGAAATAAAAGCTCATTTAGGAACGACATAAACATGCTGCATAGGTAGCTGTTTATCTGTAAATATCTCCACTGAGATTAAGAAAAGCAGTAGCTTAATAAATTTAGTACTTCCTGGTATGGTTACTGTACTGGTAACTCCCTCAAAAGAATCTGGATTGTGGTGAGGGAACAGAGAAAAAAGCTCATTTAGTACCTGCACTTACGAAGGGGGTAGGCAGCTGTATATCTGGGAGTATCCCTTTTGAGAATAAAAACAGCTGGAGCTTGTTAAGGTAATTACACAGGGTAAAGGATAATGTACTGGGAACTCCTTACAAGAATCTGATTTGTGGTGAGGGGAGAGGGATAAAAGCTCATTTAGCAACGACATGAAAATAGGTAGCTGTTTATCAGTAAATGTCTCCACTGAGATTAAGAAAAGCAGTAGCTTAATAAATTAAGTACTTCCTGGTATGGTTATTGTACTCGTAACTCCCCAAAAGAATCTGATTTCTGGTGAGGGAACAGAGAAAAAAGCTCATTTAGGACCTGCACTTACGAAGGGGGTAGGCAGCAGTATATCAGGGAGTAAACCTTCTGAGAATAAAAACTGCTGTAGCTTGTTAAGGTAATTACACAGGGCAAAGGATAA
This sequence comes from Perognathus longimembris pacificus, assembly GCF_023159225.1. Taxonomy (NCBI): domain Eukaryota; kingdom Metazoa; phylum Chordata; class Mammalia; order Rodentia; family Heteromyidae; genus Perognathus; species Perognathus longimembris. Next base: position 24,792,336 of record NC_063181.1, on the reverse strand, counting down.
TGTACTGGGAACTCCTCAGAAGAATCTGATTTGTGGTGAGGGGAGAGAGATAAAATCTCATTTAGGAACGACAGGAAAATGCTGCATAGGTAGCTGTTTATCAGTAAATATCTCCACTGAGATTAAGAAAATCAGTAGCTTAATAAATTAAGTACTTCCTGGAATGGTTACTGTACTGGTAACTCCCCAAAAGAATCTGGATTGTGGTGAGGGAACAGAGAAAAAAGCTCATTTAGGACCTGCACTTACGAAGGGGTTAGGCAGCTGTATATTAGGGAGTATCCCTTCTGAAATAAAAAAAACTTGAGCTTGTTAAGGTAATTACACAGGGGAAAGGATAATGTACTGGGAACTCCTTAGAAGAATCTGATTTGTGGTGAGGGGAGAGAGATAAAATCTCATTTAGGAACGACATGAAAATGCTGCATAGGTAGCTGTTTATCAGTAAATATCTCCACTGAGATTAAGAAAAGCAGTAGCTTAATAAATTAAGTACTTCCTGGTATGGTTACTGTACTGGTAACTCCCCAAAATAATCTGGATTGTGTTGAGGGAACAGAGAAAAAGCTCATTTAGGACCTGCACTTACGAAGGGGGTAGGCAGCTGTATATCAGGGAGTGTCCCTTCTGAGAATGAAAACAGCTGGAGCTTGTTAAGTTAATTACACAGGGGAAAGGATAATGTACTGGGAACTCCTCAGAAGATTCAGATTCGTAGTGAGGGGAGAGAAATAAAAGCTCATTTAGGAACGACATGAACATGCTGCATAGGTAGCTGTTTATCTGTAAATATCTCCACTGAGATTAAGAAAAGCAGTAGCTTAATAAATTTAGTACTTCCTGGTATGGTTACTGTACTGGTAACTCCCCAAAATAATCTGTATTGTGGTGAGGGAACAGAGAAAAAAGCTCATTTAGGACCTGCACTTTCGAAGGGGGTAGGCAGCTGTATATCAGAGAGTAAACCTTCTGAGAATAAAAACAGCTGGAGCTTGTTAAGGTAATTACACAGGGGAAAGGATAATGTACTGGGAACTCCTGAGAAGAATCTGATTTGTGGTGAGGGGAGAGAGATAAAAGCTCATTTAGGAATGACATGAATATGCTGCCTAGGTCGCTGTTTATCAGTAAATATCTCCACTGAGATTAAGAAAAGCAGTAGCTTAATAAATTAAGTACGTCCTGGTATGGTTACTGTACTGGTAACTCCCTCAAAAGAATCTGGATTGTGTGAGGGAACAGAGAAAAAAGCTCATTTAGGACCTGCACTTACCAAGGGGGTAGGCAGCTGTATATCAGGGAGTAAACCTTCTGAGAATAAAAACAGCGGGAGCATGTTAAGGTAATTACACAGGGGAAACGATAATGTACTGGGAACTCCTCAGAAGAATCTGATTTTTGGTGAGGGGAGAGAGATAAAAGCTCATTTAGGAACGACATGAACATGCTGCGTAGGTAGATGTTTATCAGTAAATATCTCCACTGAGATTAAGAAAAGCAGTAGCTTAATAAAATAAGTACTTCCTGGTATGGTTACTGTACTGGTAACTCCCCAAAGAATCTGGATTGTGGTGAGGGAACAGAGAAAAAAGCTCATTTAGTACCTGCACTTACTAAGGGGGTATCCAGCTGTATATCAGGGAGTATCCCTTCTGAGAATAAAAACAGCTGTAGCTTGTTAAGGTAATTACACAGGGTAAAGGATAATGTACTGGGAACTCCTTACAAGAATCTGATTTGTGGTGAGGGGAGAGGGATAAAACCTCATTTAGCAACGACATGAAAATAGGTAGCTGTTTATCAGTAAATATCTCCACTGAGATTAAGAAAAGCAGTAGCTTAATAAATTAAGTACTTCCTGGTATGGTTATTGTACTCGTAACTCCCCAAAAGAATCTGGATTCTGATGAGGGAACAGAGAAAAAAGCTCATTTAGGACCTGCACTTACGAAGGGGGTAGGCAGCTGTATATCAGGGAGTAAACCTTCTGAGAATAAAAACTGCTGTAGCTTGTTAAGGTAATTACACAGGGCAAAGGATAATGTACTGGGAACTCCTCAGAAGAATCTGATTTGTGGTGAGGGGAGAGAGATAAAATCTCATTTAGGAACGACATGAAAATGCTGCATAGGTAGCTGTTTATCAGTAAATATCTCCACTGAGATTAAGAAAAGCAGTAGCTTAATAAATTAAGTACTTCCTGGTATGGTTAATGTACTGGTAACTCCCCAAAAGAATCTGGATTGTGTTGAGGGAACAGAGAAAAAGCTCATTTAGGACCTGCACTTACGAAGGGGGTAGGCAGCTGTATATCAGGGAGTGTCCCTTCTGAGAATAAAAACAGCTGGACCTTGTAAAGGTAATTACACAGGGGAAAGGATAATGGACTGGTAACTCCTCAGAAGATTGAGATTTGTGGTGAGGGGAGAGAGATAAAAGCTCATTTAGGAACGACATGAACATGCTGCGTAGGTAGCTGTTTATCAGTAAATATCTCTACTGAGATTGAGAAAAGCAGTAGCTTGGTAACTCCCCAAAAGAATCTGGATTGTGGTGAGGGAACAGAGAAAAATGCTCATTTAGGACCTGCACTTACGAAGGGGGTAGGCAGCTGTATATCAGAGAGTAAACCTTCTGAGAATAAAAACAGCTGGAGCTTGTTAAGGTAATTACACAAGGGAAAGGATAATATACTGGGAACTCCTCAGAAGAATCTGATTTGTGGTGAGGGGAGAGAGATAACAGCTCATTTAGGAACGACATGAAAATGCTGCGTAGGCAGCTGTTTATCAGTAAATATCTCTATTTCCACTGAGATTAAGAAAAGCACTAGCTTAATAAATTAAGTACTTCCTGGTATGGTTACTGTATTGGTAACTCCCCAAAAGAATCTGGATTGTGGTGAGGGAACAGAGAAAAAAGCTCATTTAGGACCTGCACTTACGAAGGGCCTAGGCAGCTGTATATCAGGGAGTAAACCTTCTGAAAATAAAAACAGCTTGAGCTTGTTAAGGTAATTACACAGGGGAAAGGATAATATACTGGGAACTCCTCAGAAGATTCTGATTTGTGGTGAGGGGAGAGAGATAAAAGCTCATTTAGGAACGACATGTACATGCTGCATATGTAGCTGTTTATCAGTAAATATCTCCACTGAGATTAAGAAAAGCAGTAGCTTAATAAAAAAGTACTTCCTGGTATGGTTACTGTACTGGTAACTCCCCAAAAGAATCTGGATTGTGGTGAGTTAACAGAGAATAAAGCTCATTTAGGACCTGCACTTACGAAGGGGGTAGGCAGCTGTATATAGGGAGTAAACCTTCTGAGAATAAAAGCAGCTGGAGCTTGTTAAGGTAATTACACAGGGGAAGGCTAATGTACTGGGAACTCCTCAGAAGAATCTGATTTGTGGTGAGTGGACAGAGATAAAAGCTCATTTAGGAACGACATGAACATGCTGCGTAGGTAGCTGTTTATCAGTTAATATCTCCACTGAGAATATGAAAAGCAGTAGCTTAATAAATTAAGTACTTCTTGGTATGGTTTCTGTACTGGTAACTCCCCAAAAGAATCTGGATTGTGGTGAGGGAAGAGAGAAAAAAGCTCATTTTGGACCTGCACTTTCGAAGGGGGTAGGCAGCTGTATATCAGGGAGTATCCCTTCTGAGATTAAAAACAGCTGGAGCTTGTTAAGCTAATTACACAGGGGAAAGGATAATGTACTGGGAACTCCTAAGAAGAATCTGATTTGTGGTATGGGGAGAGAGATAAAAGCTCATTTAGGAACGACAAGAACATGCTGCGTAGGTAGCTGTTTATCAGTAAATATATCCACTGAGATTAACAAAAGCAGTAGCTTGGCAACTCCCCAAAAGAATCTGGATTGTTGTGAGGGAACAGAGAAAAAAAGCTCATTTAGGACCTGCATTTACAAAGGGGGTAGGCAGCTGTATATCAGGGAGTAAACCTTCTGAGAATAAAAGCAGCTGGAGCTTGTTAAGGTAATTACACAGGGGAAAGGATAATGTACTGGGAACTCCTCAGAAGAATCTGATTTGTGGTGAGGGGAGAGAGATAAAAGCTCATTTAGGAACGACATCAACATGCTGCATAGGTAGCTGTTTATCAGTAAATATCTCCAATGAGATTAAGAAAAGCAGTACCTTAATAAATTAAGTACTTCCTGGTATGGTTACTGTACTGGTAACTCCCCAAAAGAATCTGGATTGTGGTGAGGGAACAGAGAAAAAAGCTCATTTAGGACCTGCACTTACGAAGGGGGTAGGCAGCTGTATATCACGGAGTCTCCCTTCTGAGAATAAAAACAGCTGGAGCGTGTTAAGTTAATTACACAGGGGAAAGGCGAATATACTGGGAACTCATCAGAAGAATCTGATTTGTGGTGGGTGCAACGAGATAAAACCGCATTTAGGAACGACATGAACATACTGCATATGTAGCTGTTTATCAGTGAATATCTCCACTGAGATTAAGAAAAGCAGTAGCTTAATAAATTAAGTACTTCCGGGTACGGTACCTGTACTGGTAACTCCCCAAAAGAATCTGGTTTGTGGTGAGGGAAAAGAGAAAAAAGCTCATTTAGGACCTGCACTTAGGAAGGGGGTGGGCAGCTGTATATCAGGGAGTAACTTTCTGAGAATAAAAACAGTTGGAACATGTTAATTTAATTACACAGGGAAAAGGATAATGTACTGGGAACTCCTCAGAAGAATCTGATTTGTGGTGAGGGGAGAGAGATAAAAGCTCATTTAGGAACGACATCAACATGCTGCATAGGTAGCTGTTTATCAGTAAATATCTCTAATGAGATTAAAAAAAGCAGTAGCTTAATAAATTAAGTACTTCCTGGTATGGATACTGTACTGGTAACTCTCCAAAAGAATCTGGATTGTGGTGAGGGAACAGAGAAAAAAGCTCATTTAGGACCTGCACTTACGAAGGGGGTAGGCAGCTGTATATCACGGAGTATCCCTTCTGAGAATAAAAACAGCTGGAGCTTGTTAAGGTAATTACACAGGGGAAAGGATAATGTACTGGGAACTCCTCAGAAGAATCTGGTTTGTGGTGAGGGGAGAGAGATAAAAGCTCATTTAGGAACGACATGAACATGCTGCATAGGTAGCTGTTTATCAGTAAATATCTCCACTGAGATTAAGAAAAGCAGTAGCTTAATAAATTAAGTACTTCCCGGTATGGTTACTGTACTGGTTCCACCCCAAAAGAATCTGGATTTTGGTGAGGGAACAGAGTAAAAAGCTCATTTAGGACCTGAACTTACGAAGGGGGTAGGCAGCTGTATATCAGGGAATAAACCTTCTGAGAATAAAAACAGCTGGAGCTTGTTAAGGTAACTACACATGGGAAAGGATAATGTACTGGGACTCCTCAGAACAATCTGATTTGTGGTGAGGGGAGAGAGATAAAAGCTCATTTAGGAACGACATGAACATGCTGCGTAGGTAGCTGTTTATCAGTAAATATCTCCACTGAGATTAAGCAAAGTAGTAGCTTAATAAAGTAAGTACTGCCTGGTATGGTTACTGTACTGGTAATTCCCCAATAGAATCTGGATTGTGGTGAGGGATCAGAGAAAAATGCTCATATAGGACCTGCACTTATGAAGGGGGTAGGCAGCTCTATATCAGGGACTATCCCTTCTGAGAATAAAAACACCTGGAGCTTGTTAAGGTAATTACACAGGGGAAAGGATAATGTACTGGGAACTCCTCAGAAGAATCTGATTTGTGGTGAGGGGAGAGAGATAAAAGCTCATTTAGGAACGACATGGACATGCTGCATAGGTAGCTGTTTATCAGTAAATATCACCACTGAGATTAAGAAAAGCAGTAGCTTAATAAATTAAGTAATTCCTGGTATGGGTACTGTACTGGTAACTCCCCAAAAAATTTGGATTGTGGTGAGGGAACAGAGAAAAAGCTCATTTAGGACCTGCACTTTCGAAGGGGGTAGTCAGCGGTATATCAGGGAGTAAACCTTCTGCGAATAAAAACAGCTGGAGCTTGTTAAGGTAATTATACATGAGAAAGGATAATGTACTGGGAACTCCTCAGAAGAATCTGATTTGTGGTGAGGGGAGAAAGATAAAAGCTCATTTAGGAACGACATGAACATGCTGCATAGGTAGCTGTTTATCAGTAAATATCTCCACTGAGTTTAAGAAAAGCAGTAGCTTAATAAATTAAGTACTTCCTGGTATGGTTACTGAAATGTTAACTCCCCAAAAGAATCTGGATTGTGGTGAGGGAACAGACAAAAAAGCTCATTTAGGACCTGCACTTTCGAAGGGGGTAGGCAGCTGTATATCAGGGAGTATCCCTTCTGAGAATAAAATCAGCTGGAGCTTGTTAAGGTAATTACACAGGGGAAAGGATAATGTACTGGGAACTCCTCAGAAGAATCTGATTTGTGGTGAAGGGAGAGAGATAAAAGCTCATTTAGGAATGACATGAATATGCTGCGTAGGTAGCTGTTTATCAGTAAATATCTCCACTGAGATTAAGGAAAGCAGTAGCTTAATTGTTGGGGTCCATCTTCCCCCCTAGATGGAAGGGGCCTGAGGCACCTCCCCCAGCTGGGGAATGCGGCCTTTCCATCCTGTATACATTGGAATCTGGAGAAACCGGTCCGGTAAGAGACCCCCGACTTAGCTGGCAGCAAGCCTGGCGCTTACCAGCCCCGCCCTGGTTTGTCGCGCTCAGAGTGATGTAGCCCCTTGGAGGTCAAGTGACCAGCCCCTTGTAGGTCACCTGACAGCTCGTGGCCTATGGGAATAATGGCCAACCCCCTTCCCCTGATCATCTACCCTTTCCCCTCTCTCAATAAAGTTAGTTCGCTCTCAGAGGCTGACCCGTGGTCTTTGTCCGTTGCTTCCAGAGTAGGATAGCGGTCACATTACCACGCGGGTCGCGCGCCCGCCAGGACGGAGACATCCCCACGTCTCACCCCGACAAAACCTGCAGGCCGAGGGTTGGGGGAGAAGGCGATGCGAGGATAATAAGAGAGAAAGAAATGAGCACTTGAGCCGGAGCAGAGAAAGCAGTCACCACACTTAATAAATTAAGTACTTCCTGGTATGGTTACTGTACTAGTAACTCCCCAAAAGAATCTGGATTGTGGTGAGGGAACAGAGGAAAAAGCTCATTTAGGACCTGCACTTACGAAGGGGGTAGGCAGCTGTATATCAGGGAGTAAACCTTCTGAGAATAAAAACAGCTGGAGCTTGTTAAGGTAATTACACAGGGGAAAGGATAATGTACTGGGAACTCCTCAGAAGAATCTGATTTGTGGTGAGGGGAGAGGGATAAAAGCTCATTTAGCAACGACATGAAAATAGGTAGCTGTTTATCAGTAAATGTCTCCACTGAGATTAAGAAAAGCAGTAGCTTAATAAATTAAGTACTTCCTGGTATGGTTATTGTACTCGTAACTCCCCAAAAGAATCTGATTTCTGGTGAGGGAACAGAGAAAAAAGCTCATTTAGGACCTGCACTTACGAAGGGGGTAGGCAGCAGTATATCAGGGAGTAAACCTTCTGAGAATAAAAACTGCTGTAGCTTGTTAAGGTAATTACACAGGGCAAAGGATAATGTACTGGGAACTCCTCAGAAGAATCTGATTTGTGGTGAGGGGAGAGAGATAAAATCTCATTTAGGAACGACAGGAAAATGCTGCATAGGTAGCTGTTTATCAGTAAATATCTCCACTGAGATTAAGAAAATCAGTAGCTTAATAAATTAAGTACTTCCTGGTATGGTTACTGTACTGGTAACTCCCCAAAAGAATCTGGATTGTGGTGAGGGAACAGAGAAAAAAGCTCATTTAGGACCTGCACTTACGAAGGGGTTAGGCAGCTGTATATCAGGGAGTAAACCTTCTGATAATAAAGACACCTTGAACTTGTTAAGGTAATTAAACATGAGAAAGGATAATGTACTGGGAACTCCTCAGAAGAATCTGATTTGTGGTGAGGGGAGAGAGATATAAGCTCATTTAGGAATGACATGAACATGCTGCGTAAGTAGCTGTTTAACAGTAAATATCTCCAATGAGATTAAGAAAAGCAGTAGCTTAATAAATTAAGTACTTCCTGGTATGGTTACTGTACTGGTAAGTCCCCAAAAGAATCTGGATTGTGGTGAGGGAACAGAGAAAAAAGCTCATTTAGGACCTGCACTTACGAAGGGGGTAGGCAGCTGTATATCAGGGAGTAGCCCTTCTGAGAATAAAATCAGCTGGAGCTTGTTAAGGTAATTACACAGGGGAAAGGATAATGTACTGGGAACTCCTCAGAAGAATCTGATTTGTGGTGAGGGCAGAGAGATAAAAGCTCATTTAGGAACGACATGAACATGCTGCGTAGGTAGCTGTTTATCAGTAAATATCTCCACTGAGATTAAGAAAAGCAGTAGCTTAATAAATTAAGTACTTCCTGGTATGGTTACTGTACTGGTAACTCCCCAAAAGAATCTGGATTGTGGTGAGGGAACAGAGAAAAAAGCTCATTTAGGACCTGCACTTACGAAGGGGGTAGGCAGCTGAATATCAGGGAGTATCCCTTCTGAGAATAAAAACAGCTGGAGCTTGTTAAGGTAATTACACAGGGGAAAGGATAATGTACTGGGAACTCCTCAGAAAAATCTGATTTGTTTTGAGGGGAGAGAGATAAAAGCTCATTTAGGAACGACATGAACATGCTGCATAGGTAGCTGTTTATCACTAAATATCTCCACTGAGATTATAAAAGCAGTAGCTTAATAAATTAAGTACTTCCTGGTATGGTTACTGTACTGGTAACTCCCCAAAAGAATCTGGATTGTGGTGAGGGAATAGAGAAAAAATCTCATTAAGACCTGCACTTGCGAAGGGGGTAGGCAGCTGTATATCAGGGAATAAACATTCTGAGAATAAAAACAGCTGGAGCTTGTTAAGGTAATTACACAGGGGAAAGCATAATGTACTGGGAACTCCTCAGAAGAATCTGATTCGTGGTGAGGGGAGAGAGATAAAAGCTCATTTAGGAACGACATGAAAATGCTGCATAGGAAGCTGTTTATAAGTAAATATCTCCACTGAGATTAAGAAAAGCAGTAGCTTAATAAATTAAGTACTTCCTGGTATGGTTACTGTACTGGTAACTCCCCAAAAGAATCTGGATTGTGGTGAGGGAACAGAGAAAAAAGCTCATTTAGAACCTGCACGTATGAAGGGTGTAGGCAGCTGTATATCAGGGAGTATCCCTTTGAGAATAAACACAGCTGGAGCTTGTTAAGGTAATTACACAGGGGAATGGATAAAGTACTGGGAACTCCTCAGAAGAATCTGATTTTTGGTGAGCAGAGAGTGATAAAAGCTCATTTAGGAACCATATGAACATGCTGCGTAGGTAGCTGTTTATCAGTAAATATCTCCACTGAGATTAAGAAAATCAGTAGCTTAATAATTTAAGTACTTCCTGGTACGGTTACTGTACTGGTAACTCCCCAAAAGAATCTGGATTGTGGTGAGGGAAGAGAGAAAAAAGCTCACTTAGGACCTGCACTTACGAAGGGGGTAGGAAGCTGTATATCAGGGAGTATCCCTTCTGAGAATAAAAACAGCTGGAGCTTGTTAAGGTAATTACACAGGGGAAAGGATAATGTACTGGGATCTCCTCAGAAGAGTCTGATTTGTGGTGAGGGGAGAGAGATAAAAGCTCATTTAGGAACGACATGAACATGCTGCGTAGGTAGCTGTTTATCAGGAAATATCTCCACTGAGATTAAGAAAAGCAGTTGCTTAATAAATTAAGTACTTCCTGGTATGGTTACTGTACTGGTAACTCCCCAAAAGAATCTGGATTGTGGTGAGGGAATAGAGAAAAATCTCATTAAGACCTGCACTTACGAAGGGGGTAGTCAGCTGTATATTAGGGAATAAACATTCTGAGAATAAAAACAGCTGGAGCTTGTTAAGGTAATTACACAGTGGAAAGGATCATGTACTGGGAACTCCTCAGAAGAATCTGATTAGTGGTGAGGTGAGACAGATAAAAGCTCATTTAGGAACGACAAGAAAATGCTGCATAGGTAGCTGTATAGCACAAAATATCTCCACTGAGATTATAAAAGCAGTAGTGTAATAAAATAAGTACTTCCTGGTATGGTTACTGTACTGGTAACTCCCCAAAAAAATCTGGATTGTGGTGAGGGAACAGAGAAAAAATCTCATTAAGACCTGCACTTACGAAGGAGGTAGTCAGCTGTATATCAGGGAGTAAACCTTCTGAGAATAAAAGCAGCAATAGCTTGTTAAGGTAATTACACAGGGGAAAGGATAATGGACTGGGAACTCCTCAGAAGAATCTGATTTGTGGTGAGCGGAGAGAGATAAAAGCTCATTTAGGATCGACATGAACATGCTGCTTAGGTAGCTGTTTATCAGTAAATATCTCCACTGAGATTAAGAAAAGCTGTAGCTTAATAAATTAAGTAGTTCCTTGTATGGTTACTGTACTGGTAACTCCCCAAAAGAATCTGGATTGTGGTGAAAAAACAGAGAAAAGAGGTCATATATGACCTGTACTTTCAAAGGGGGTAGGCAGCTGTATATCAGGGAGTATCCCTTCTGAGAATAAAAACAGCTGAAGATTGTTAAGGTAATTACACAGGGGAAAGGATAATGTACTGGGAACACCTCAGCAGAATCTGATTTGTGGTGAGGGGAGAGAGATAAAAGCTCATTTAGGAACGACATGAACATGCTGCGTAGGTAGCTGTTTATCATTAAATATCTCCACTGAGATTATAAAAGCAGTAGCTTAATAAATTAAGTACTTCCTGGTATGGTTACTGTACTGGTAACTCCCCAAAATAATCTGGATTGTGATGAGGGAACAGAGAAAAAATCTCATTAAGACCTGCACTTGCGAAGGGGGTAGGCAGCTGTATATCAGGGAATAAACATTCTGAGAATAAAAACAGCTGGAGCTTGTTAAGGTAATTACACAGGGGAAAGCATAATGTACTGGGAACTCCTCAGAAGAATCTGATTTGTGGTGAGGGCAGAGAGATAAAAGTTCATTTAAGAACGACATGAAAATGCTGCATAGGTAGCTGTATATCACAAAATATCTCTACTGAGAGTATAAAAGCAGTAGCGTAATAAATGAAGTACTTCCTGGTATGGTTACTGTACGGGTAACTCCCCAAAGAATCTGGATTGTGGTGAAAAAAACAGAGAAAAAAGCTCATTTAGGACTTGCACTTACGAAGGGGGTAGGCAGCTGTATATCAGGGAGTATCCCTTCTAAGAATAAAATCAGCTGGAGCTTGTTAAGGTAATTACACAGGGGAAAGGATAATGTACTGGGAACTCCTCAGAAGAATCTGATTTGTGGTGAAGGGAGAGAGATAAAAGCTCATTTAGGAACGACATGAATATGCTGCATAGGTAGCTGTTTATCAGTAAATATCTCCACTGAGATTAGGAAAAGCAGTAGCTTAATAAATTAAGTACTTCCTGGTATGGTTACTGTACTGGTAACTCCCGAAATGAATCTGGATTGTGGTGAGGGAACAGAGAAAAAAGCTCATTTAGGACCTGCACTTACGAAGGGGGTAGGTAGCTGTATATCAGGGATTATCCCTTCTGAGAATAAAAACAGCTAGAGCTTCTTAAGGTAATTACACAGGGGAAAGGATAATATACTGAGAACTCCTCAGAAGAATCTGATTTGTGGTGAGAGGAGAGAGATAAAAGCTCATTTAGGAGCGACATGAACATGCTGCATAGTTAGCTGTTTATCAGTTAATATCTCCACTGAGATAAAGAAAAGCAGTAGCTTAGTAAATTAAGTACTTCCGTGTATGGTTACTGTACTGGTAACTCCCCAAAAGAATCTGGATTGTGGTGAGGGAACAGAGAAAAAAGCTCATTTAGGACCTGCACTTACGAAGGGGGTAGGCAGCTGTATATCAGGGAGTAAACCTTGTGAGAATAAAAACAGCTGGAGCTTGTTAAGGTAATTACACAGGGTAAAGGATAATGTACTGGGAACTAATCAGAAGAATCTGATTTGTGGTGAGGGGAGAGAGATAAAAGCTCATTTCGGAACGACATGAACATGCTGCGTAGGTAGCTGTTTATCAGTAAATATCTCCACTGAGATTAAGAAAAGCAGTAGCTTAATAAATTAAGTACTTCCTGGTATGGTAACTGTACTAGTAACTCCCCAAAAGAATCTGGATTGTGGTGAGGGAACAGAGAAAAAAGCTCATTTAGGACCTGCACTTACGAAGGGGTTAGGCAGCTGTATATCAGGGAGTAAACCTTCTGAGAATAAAGACACCTTCAACTTGTTAAGGTAATTACACAGGTGAAAGGATAATGTACTGGGAACTCCTCAGAAGAATCTGATTTGTGGTGAGGGGAGAGAGATATAAGCTCATTTAAGAATGACATGAACATGCTGCGTAGGTAGCTGTTTATCAGTAAATATCTCCACTGAGATTAAGAAAAGCAGTAGGTTAATAAATTAAGTACTTCCTGGTATGGTTACTGTACTGGTAACTCCCCAAAAGAATCTGGATTGTGGTGAGGGAACAGAGAAAAAAGCTCATTTAGGACCTGCAATTACGAAGGGGGTAGGCAGCTGTATATCAGGGAGTATCCCTTCTGAGAATAAAAACAGCTGGAGCTTGTTAAGGTAATTACACACGGGAAAGCATAATGTACTGGGAACTCCTCAGAAGAATCTGATTTGTGGTGAGGGGAGAGAGATAAAAGCTCATTTAGGAACGACATGAAAATGCTGCATAGGTAGCTGTATATCACAAAATATCTCCACTGAGATTATGAAAGCAGTAGCGTAAAAAATTAAGTACTTCCTGGTATGGTTACTGTACTGGTAACTCCCCAAAAGAATCTGAATTGTGGTGAGGGAACAGAGAAAAAAGCTCATTTAGGACCTGCACTTACGAAGGGGGTAGGCAGCTGTTTATCAGGGAGAATCCCTTCTGAGAATAAAAACGGCTGGAGCTTGTTAAGGTAATTACACAGGGGAAAGGATAATGTACTGGGAACTCCTCAGAAGAATCTGATTTGTGGTGAGGGGAGAGAGATAAAATCTTTTCGGAACGAAATGAACATTCTGCATAGGTAGTTGTGTATCAGTAAATATATCCACTGAGATTAAGAAAAGCAGTAGCTTAATAAATTAAGTACTTCCTGGTATGGTTAAAGTACTGGTAACTCCCCAAAAGAATCTGTATTGTGGTGAGGGAACAGAGAAAATAGCTTATTTAGGACCTGCACTTACGAAGGGGGTAGGCAGCTGTATATCAGGGAGTAAACCTTCTGAGAATAAAAGCAGCAATAGCTTGTTAAGGTAATTACACAGGGGAAAGGATAATGTACTGGGAACTCCTCAGAAGAATCTGATTTGTGGTGAGGGGAGAGAGATAAAAGCTCATTTAGGAACGACATGATCATGCTGCTTATGTAGCTGTTTATCAGTAAATATCTCCTCTGAGATTAAGAAAAGCAGTAGCTTAATAAATTAAGTAGTTCCTTGTATGGTTACTGTACTGGTAACTCCCCAAAAGAATCTGGATTGTGGTGAAAAAAACAGAAAAAAAAGCTCATTTAGGACCTAAACTTACGAAGGGGGTAGGCAGCTGTATATCAGGGAATAAACATTCTGAGAATAAAAACAGCTGGAGCTTATTAAGGTAATTACACAGGGGAAAGGATAATGTACTGGGAACTCCTCAGAAGAATCTGATTTGTGGTGAGGTGAGAGAGATAAAAGCTCATTTAGGAACGACATGAAAATGCTGCATAGGTAGCTGCATATCACAAAATATCTCCACTAAGATTATAAAAGCAGTAGCGTAATAAATTAAGTACTTCCTGGTATGGTTACTGTACTGGTAACTCCCCAAAAGAATCTGGATTGTGGTGAGGGAACAGAGAAAAAAGCTCATTTATGACCTGCACTTACGAAGGGGGTAGGCAGCTGTATATCAGGGATTATCCCTTCTGAGAATAAAAACACCTAGAGCTTGTTAAGGTAATTACACAGGGGAAAGGATAATATACTGAGAACTCCTCAGAAGATTCTGATTTGTGGTGAGAGGAGAGAGATAAAAGCTCATTTAGGAACGACATGAACATGCTGCATAGTTAGCTGTTTATCAGTTAATATCTCCACTGAGATAAAGAAAAGCAGTAGCTTAGTAAATTAAGTACTTCCGTGTATGGTTACTGTACTGGTAACTCCCCAAAAGAATCTGGATTGTGGTGAGGGAACAGAGAAAAAAGCTCATTTAGGACCTGCACTTACGAAGGGGGTAGGCAACTGTATATCAGGGAGTAAACCTTCTGAGAATAAAAACAGTTGGAGCTTGTTAAGGTCATTACACAGGGAAAAGGATAATGTACTGGGAACTCCTCCGAAGAATCTGATTTGTGGTGAGGGGAAAGAGATAAAAGCTCATTTAGGAACGACATGAACATCCTCCGTAGGTAGCTGTTTATCAGTAAATATCTCCACTGAGATTAAGAAAAGCAGTAGCTTAATAAATTAAGTACTTCCTGGTATGGTTACTGTACTGATAATTCCCCAAAAGAATCTAGATTGGGGTGAGGGTACAGAGAAAAAAGCTCATTTAGGACCTCACTTACGAAAGGGGTAGGCATCTATATATCAGGGAGTATCCCTTCTGAGAATAACAACAGCTGGAGATTGTTAAGGTAATTACATAGGGTAAAGGATAATGTACTGGTAACTCCTCAGAAGAATCTGATTTGTGGTGAGGGGAGAGACATAAAAGCTCATTAAGGAACGACATGAAAATGCTGCATAGGTAGCTGTTTATCAGTAAATATCTCCACTGAGATTAAGAAAATCAGTAGCTTAATAAATTAAGTACTTCTTGGTACGGTTACTGTACTGGTAACTCCCCAAAAGAATCTGGATTGTGGTGAGGGAAGAGAGAAAAAAGCTCATTTAGGACCTGCCCTTAGGAAGGGGTTAGGCAGCTGTATACCAGGGTGTATCTCTTCTGAGAATAAAAACAGCTGGAGCTTGTTAAGGTAATTACACAGGGGAAAGGATAATGTATTGGGAAATCCTCCGAAGAATCTGATTTTTGGTGAGGGGAGAGAGATAAAAGCTCATTTAGGAACGACATGAACATGCTGCGTAGGTAGCTGTTTATCATTAAATATCTCCACTGAGATTAAGAAAAGCAGTAGGTTAACAAATTAAGTACTTCCTGGTATGGTTACTGTACAGGTAAATCCCCAAAAGAAGCTGGATTGTGGTGAGGGAACAGAGAAAAAAGATCATTTAGGACCTCCACTTACGAAGGGGGTAGGCAGCTGTATGTCAGGGAGTATCCCTTCTGAGAATAAAAACAGCTGGACCTTGTTAAGGTAATTACACAGGGGAAAGGATAATGTACTGGGAACTCCTCAGAAGAATCTGTTTTGTGGTAAGGGGAGAGAGATAAAAGCTCATTTAGGAACGACATGAAAATGCTGCATAGGAAGCTGTTTACAAGTAAATATCTCCACTGAGATTAAGAAAAGCAGTAGCTTAATAAATTAAGTACTTCCTGGTATGGTTACTGTACTGGTAACTCCCCAAAAGAATCTGGATTGTGGTGAGGGAACAGAGAAAAAAGCTCATTTAGGACCTGCACTTACGAAGGGTGTAGGCAGCTGTATATCAGGGAGTATCCCATCTGAGAATAAACACAGCTGGAGCTTGTTAAGGTAATTACACAGGGGAAAGGATAAAGTACTGGGAACTCCTCAGAAGAATCTGATTTGTGGTGAGGAGAGAGTGATAAAAGCTCATTTAGGAACCATATGAACATGCTGCGTAGGTAGCTGTTTATCAGTAAATATCTCCACTGAGATTAAGAAAATCAGTAGCTTAATAATTTAAGTACTTCCTGGTACGGTTACTGTACTGGTAACTCCCCAAAAGAATCTGGATTGTGGTGAGGGAAGTGAGAAAAAAGCTCACTTAGGACCTGCACTTACGAAGGGGGTAGGAAGCTGTATATCAGGGAGTATCCCTTCTGAGAATAAAAACAGCTGGAGCTTGTTAAGGTAATTACACAGGGGAAAGGATAATGTACTGGGATCTCCTCAGAAGAGTCTGATTTGTGGTGAGGGGAGAGAGATAAAAGCTCATTTAGGAACGACATGAACATGCTGCGTAGGTAGCTGTTTATCAGTAAATATCTCCAAAGAGATTAAGAAAAGCAGTTGCTTAATAAATTAAGTACTTACTGGTATGGTTACTGTACTGGTAACTCCCCAAAAGAATCTGGATTGTGGTGAGGGAATAGAGAAAAAATCTCATTAAGACCTGCACTTACGAAGGGGGTAGTCAGCTGTATATCAGGGAATAAACATTCTGAGAATAAAAACAGCTGGAGCTTGTTAAGGTAATTACACAGTGGAAAGGGTAATGTACTGGGAACTCCTCAGAAGAATCTGATTAGTGGTGAGGTGAGACAGATAAAAGCTCATTTAGGAACGACATGAAAATGCTGCATAGGTAGCTGTATAGCACAAAATATCACCACTGAGATTATAAAAGCAGTAGTGTAATAAAATAAGTACTTCCTGGTATGGTTACTGTACTGGTAACTCCCCAAAAAAATCTGGATTGTGGTGAGGGAACAGAGAAAAAATCTCATTAAGACCTGCACTTACGAAGGGGGTAGGCAGCTGTATATCAGGGAGTAAACCTACTGAGAATAAAAGCAGCAATAGCTTGTTAATGTAATTACACAGGGGAAAGGATAATGGACTGGGAACTCCTCAGAAGAATCTGATTTGTGTTGAGCGGAGAGAGATAAAAGCTCATTTAGAATCGACATGAACATGCTGCTTAGGTAGCTGTTTATCAGTAAATATCTCCACTGAGATTAAGAAAAGCTGTAGCTTAATAAATTAAGTAGTTCCTTGTATGGTTACTGTACTGGTAACTCCCCAAAAGAATCTGGATTGTGGTGAAAAAACAGAGAAAAGAGGTCATATAGGACCTGTACTTTCAAAGGGGGTAGGCAGCTGTATATCAGGGAGTATCCCTTCTGAGAATAAAAACAGCTGGAGCTTGTTAAGGTAATTACACAGGGGAAAGGATAATGTACTGTGAACACCTCAGCAGAATCTGATTTGTGGTGAGGGGAGAGAGATAAAAGCTCATTTAGGAACGACATGAACATGCTGCGTAGGTAGCTGTTTATCATTAAATATTTCCACTGAGATTAAGAAAAGCAGTAGTATAATAAATTAAGTACTTCCTGGTATGGTTTCTGTACTGGTAACTCCCCAAAAGAATCTTGATTGTGGTGAGGGAACAGAGAAAAAAGCTCATTTAGGACCTGCACTTACAAAGGGGGTAGGCATCTGTATATCAGGGAGTAAACCTTCTGAGATTAAAAACAGCTGGAACTTGTTAAGGTAATTACACAGGAAAAAGGATAATGTACTGGGAACTCCTCAGAAGAATCTGATTTGTGGTGAGGGGAGAGAGATAAAAGCTCATTTAGGAACGACATGAAAATGCTGCGTAGGTAGCTGTTTATCTCTAAATATCTCCACTGAGATTATAAAAGCAGTAGCTTAATAAATTAAGTACTTCCTGGTATGGTTACTGTACTGGTAACTCCCCAAAAGAATCTGGATTGTGGTGAGGGAACAGAGAAAAAAGCTCATTAAGATCTGCACTTACGAAGGGGGTAGGCAGCTGTATATCAGGGAATAAACATTCTGAGAATAAAAACAGCTGGAGCTTGTTAAGGTAATTACACAGGGGAAAGGATAATATACTGGGAACTCCTCAGAAGAATCTGATTTGTGGTGAGGGAGAGAGATAAAAGCTCATTTAGGAACGACATGAACATCCTGCGTAGGTAGCTGTTTATCAGTAAATATCTCCACTGAGATTAAGAAAAGCAGTAGCTTAATAAATTAAGTACTTCCTGGTATGGTTACTGTACTGATAATTCCCCAAAAGAATCTAGATTGGGGTGAGGGAACAGAGAAAAAAGCTCATTTAGGACCTCACTTACGAAGGGGGTAGGCATCTATATATCAGGGAGTATCCCTTCTGAGAATAACAACAGTTGGAGATTGTTAAGGTAATTACACAGGGAAAAGGATAATGTACTGGGAACTCCTCAGAAGAATCTGATTAGTGGTGAGGTGAGACAGATAAAAGCTCATTTAGGAACGACATTAAAATGCTCCATAGGTAGCTGTATAGCACAAAATATCTCCACTGAGATTATAAAAGCAGTAGTGTAATAAAATAAGTACTTCCTGGTATGGTTACTGTACTGGTAACTCCCCAAAAAAATCTGGATTGTGGTGAGGGAACAGAGAAAAAATCTCATTAAGACCTGCACTTACGAAGGGGGTAGGCAGCTGTATATCAGGGAGTAAACCTTCTGAGAATAAAAACAGCTGGAGCTTGTTAAGGTAATTACACAGGGGAAAGGATAATGTACTGGGAACTCCTCAGAAGAATCTGATTTGTGGTGAGGGGAGAGAGATAAAAGCTCATTAAGGAACGACATGAAAATGCTGCATAGGTAGCTGTTTATCAGTAAATATCTCCACTGAGATGAAGAAAAGCAGTAGCTTAATAAACTAAGTACTTCCTGGGATGGTTACTGTACTGGTAACTCCCCAAAAGAATCTGGATTGTGGTGAGGGAACAGAGAAAAAAGCTCATTTAGGACCTGCACTTAAGAAGCGGGTAGGCAGCTGTATATCAGGGAGTAAACCTTCTGAGAATAAAAACAGCTGGAGCTTTTAAGGTAATTACACAGGGGAAAGGATAATGTACTGGGAACTGCTCAGAAGAATCTGATTTGTGGCGAGGGGAGAGAGATAAAAGCTCATTTAGGAACGACATGAACATGCTGCGTAGGTAGCTGTTTATCAGTAAATATCTCCACTGAGATTAAGAAAAGCAGTAGCTTAATTAAGTACTTCTTGGTACGGTTACTGTACTGGTAACTCCCCAAAAGAATCTGGATTGTGGTGAGGGAAGAGAGAAAAAAGCTAATTTAGGACCTGCCCTTACGAAGGGGTTAGGCAGCTGTATATCAGGGTGTATCTCTTCTGAGAATAAAAACAGCTGGAGCTTGTTAAGGTAATTACACAGGGGAAAGGATAATGTATTGGGAAATCCTCCGAAGAATCTGATTTTTGGTGAGGGGAGAGAGATAAAAGCTCATTTAGGAACGACATGAACATGCTGCGTAGGTAGCTGTTCATCAGTAAATATCTCCACTGAGATTAAGAAAAGCAGTAGCTTAATAAATTAAGTACTTCCTGGTATGGTTACTGTACTGGTAACTCCCCAAAAGAATCTGGATTGTGGTGAGGGAACAGAGAAAAAAGCTCATTTAGGACCTGCAATTATGAAGGGGGTAGGCAGCTGTATATCAGGGAGTAAACCTTCTGAGAATAAAAACAGCTGGAGCTTGTTAAGGTAATTACACAGGGGAAAGGATAATGTATTGGGAAATCCTCCGAAGAATCTGATTTTTGGTGAGGGGAGAGAGATAAAAGCTCATTTAGGAACGACATGAACATGCTTCGTAGGTAGCTGTTCATCAGTAAATATCTCCACTGAGATTAAGAAAAGCAGTAGCTTAATAAATTAAGTACTTCCTGGTATGGTTACTGTACTGGTAACTCCCCAAAAGAATCTGGATTGTGGTGAGGGAACAGAGAAAAAAGCTCATTTAGGACCTGCAATTATGAAGGGGGTAGGCAGCTGTATATCAGGGAGTAAACCTTCTGAGAATAAAAACAGCTGGAGATTGTTAAGTTAATTCCACAGGGGAAAGGATAATGTACTGGGAAATCCTCAGAAGAATCTGATTTGTGGTGAGGGGAGAGAGATAAAAGCTAATTTAGGAACGACATGAACATGCTGCGTAGGTAGCTGTTTATCAGTAAATATCTCCACTGAGATTAAGAAAAGCTGTAGCTTAATAAATTAAGTACTTCCTGGTATGGTTACTGTATTGGTAACTCCCCAAAAGAATCTGGATTGTGGTGAGGGAACAGAGAAAAAAGCTCATTTAGGACCTGCACTTACGAAGGGGGTAGGCAGCTGTATATCAGGGAGTAAACCTTCTGAGAATAAAAACAGCTGGAGCTTGTTAAGGTAATTACACAGGGGAAAGGATAATGTACTGGAAACTCCTCAGAAGAATCTGATTTGTGGTGAGGGGACAGAGATAGAAAGCTCATTTAAGAACGACATGAACATGCTGCGTAGGTAGCTGTTTATCATTAAATATCTCCACTGACATTAAGAAAAGCAGTAGGTTCACAAATTAAGTACTTCCTTGTATGGTTACTGTACAGGTAAATCCCCAAAAGAAGCTGGATTGTGGTGAGGGAACAGAGAAAAAAGATCATTTAGGACCTCCACTTTCGAAGGGGGTAGGCAGCTGTATGTCAGGGAGTATCCCTTCTGAGAATAAAAACAGCTGGAGCTTGTTAAGGTAATTACACATGGGAAAGGATAATGTACTGGGAACTCCTCAGAAGAATCTGTTTTGTGGTAAGGGGAGAGAGATAAAAGCTCATTTAGGAACGACATGAAAATGCTGCATAGGAAGCTGTTTATAAGTAAATATCTCCACTGAGATTAAGAAAAGCAGTAGCTTAATAAATTAAGTACTTCCTGGTATGGTTACTGTACTGATAATTCCCCAAAAGAATCTAGATTGGGGTGAGGGTACAGAGAAAAAAGCTCATTTAGGACCTCACTTACGAAAGGGGTAGGCATCTATATATCAGGGAGTATCCCTTCTGAGAATAACAACAGCTGGAGATTGTTAAGGTAATTACATAGGGTAAAGGATAATGTACTGGTAACTCCTCAGAAGAATCTGATTTGTGGTGAGGGGAGAGACATAAAAGCTCATTAAGGAACGACATGAAAATGCTGCATAGGTAGCTGTTTATCAGTAAATATCTCCACTGAGATTAAGAAAATCAGTAGCTTAATAAATTAAGTACTTCTTGGTACGGTTACTGTACTGGTAACTCCCCAAAAGAATCTGGATTGTGGTGAGGGAAGAGAGAAAAAAGCTCATTTAGGACCTGCCCTTAGGAAGGGGTTAGGCAGCTGTATACCAGGGTGTATCTCTTCTGAGAATAAAAACAGCTGGAGCTTGTTAAGGTAATTACACAGGGGAAAGGATAATGTATTGGGAAATCCTCCGAAGAATCTGATTTTTGGTGAGGGGAGAGAGATAAAAGCTCATTTAGGAACGACATGAACATGCTGCGTAGGTAGCTGTTTATCATTAAATATCTCCACTGAGATTAAGAAAAGCAGTAGGTTAACAAATTAAGTACTTCCTGGTATGGTTACTGTACAGGTAAATCCCCAAAAGAAGCTGGATTGTGGTGAGGGAACAGAGAAAAAAGATCATTTAGGACCTCCACTTACGAAGGGGGTAGGCAGCTGTATGTCAGGGAGTATCCCTTCTGAGAATAAAAACAGCTGGAGCTTGTTAAGGTAATTACACAGGGGAAAGGATAATGTACTGGGAACTCCTCAGAAGAATCTGTTTTGTGGTAAGGGGAGAGAGATAAAAGCTCATTTAGGAACGACATGAAAATGCTGCATAGGAAGCTGTTTACAAGTAAATATCTCCACTGAGATTAAGAAAAGCAGTAGCTTAATAAATTAAGTACTTCCTGGTATGGTTACTGTACTGGTAACTCCCCAAAAGAATCTGGATTGTGGTGAGGGAACAGAGAAAAAAGCTCATTTAGGACCTGCACTTACGAAGGGTGTAGGCAGCTGTATATCAGGGAGTATCCCATCTGAGAATAAACACAGCTGGAGCTTGTTAAGGTAATTACACAGGGGAAAGGATAAAGTACTGGGAACTCCTCAGAAGAATCTGATTTGTGGTGAGGAGAGAGTGATAAAAGCTCATTTAGGAACCATATGAACATGCTGCGTAGGTAGCTGTTTATCAGTAAATATCTCCACTGAGATTAAGAAAATCAGTAGCTTAATAATTTAAGTACTTCCTGGTACGGTTACTGTACTGGTAACTCCCCAAAAGAATCTGGATTGTGGTGAGGGAAGTGAGAAAAAAGCTCACTTAGGACCTGCACTTACGAAGGGGGTAGGAAGCTGTATATCAGGGAGTATCCCTTCTGAGAATAAAAACAGCTGGAGCTTGTTAAGGTAATTACACAGGGGAAAGGATAATGTACTGGGATCTCCTCAGAAGAGTCTGATTTGTGGTGAGGGGAGAGAGATAAAAGCTCATTTAGGAACGACATGAACATGCTGCGTAGGTAGCTGTTTATCAGTAAATATCTCCAAAGAGATTAAGAAAAGCAGTTGCTTAATAAATTAAGTACTTACTGGTATGGTTACTGTACTGGTAACTCCCCAAAAGAATCTGGATTGTGGTGAGGGAATAGAGAAAAAATCTCATTAAGACCTGCACTTACGAAGGGGGTAGTCAGCTGTATATCAGGGAATAAACATTCTGAGAATAAAAACAGCTGGAGCTTGTTAAGGTAATTACACAGTGGAAAGGGTAATGTACTGGGAACTCCTCAGAAGAATCTGATTAGTGGTGAGGTGAGACAGATAAAAGCTCATTTAGGAACGACATGAAAATGCTGCATAGGTAGCTGTATAGCACAAAATATCACCACTGAGATTATAAAAGCAGTAGTGTAATAAAATAAGTACTTCCTGGTATGGTTACTGTACTGGTAACTCCCCAAAAAAATCTGGATTGTGGTGAGGGAACAGAGAAAAAATCTCATTAAGACCTGCACTTACGAAGGGGGTAGGCAGCTGTATATCAGGGAGTAAACCTACTGAGAATAAAAGCAGCAATAGCTTGTTAATGTAATTACACAGGGGAAAGGATAATGGACTGGGAACTCCTCAGAAGAATCTGATTTGTGTTGAGCGGAGAGAGATAAAAGCTCATTTAGAATCGACATGAACATGCTGCTTAGGTAGCTGTTTATCAGTAAATATCTCCACTGAGATTAAGAAAAGCTGTAGCTTAATAAATTAAGTAGTTCCTTGTATGGTTACTGTACTGGTAACTCCCCAAAAGAATCTGGATTGTGGTGAAAAAACAGAGAAAAGAGGTCATATAGGACCTGTACTTTCAAAGGGGGTAGGCAGCTGTATATCAGGGAGTATCCCTTCTGAGAATAAAAACAGCTGGAGCTTGTTAAGGTAATTACACAGGGGAAAGGATAATGTACTGTGAACACCTCAGCAGAATCTGATTTGTGGTGAGGGGAGAGAGATAAAAGCTCATTTAGGAACGACATGAACATGCTGCGTAGGTAGCTGTTTATCATTAAATATTTCCACTGAGATTAAGAAAAGCAGTAGTATAATAAATTAAGTACTTCCTGGTATGGTTTCTGTACTGGTAACTCCCCAAAAGAATCTTGATTGTGGTGAGGGAACAGAGAAAAAAGCTCATTTAGGACCTGCACTTACAAAGGGGGTAGGCATCTGTATATCAGGGAGTAAACCTTCTGAGATTAAAAACAGCTGGAACTTGTTAAGGTAATTACACAGGAAAAAGGATAATGTACTGGGAACTCCTCAGAAGAATCTGATTTGTGGTGAGGGGAGAGAGATAAAAGCT
The DNA here is from genome assembly GCF_023159225.1 of Perognathus longimembris pacificus. Taxonomy (NCBI): domain Eukaryota; kingdom Metazoa; phylum Chordata; class Mammalia; order Rodentia; family Heteromyidae; genus Perognathus; species Perognathus longimembris. The sequence continues at coordinate 24,768,607 of NC_063181.1, read as the reverse complement.
CATTTAGGAACGACATGAAAATGCTGCGTAGGTAGCTGTTTATCTCTAAATATCTCCACTGAGATTATAAAAGCAGTAGCTTAATAAATTAAGTACTTCCTGGTATGGTTACTGTACTGGTAACTCCCCAAAAGAATCTGGATTGTGGTGAGGGAACAGAGAAAAAAGCTCATTAAGATCTGCACTTACGAAGGGGGTAGGCAGCTGTATATCAGGGAATAAACATTCTGAGAATAAAAACAGCTGGAGCTTGTTAAGGTAATTACACAGGGGAAAGGATAATATACTGGGAACTCCTCAGAAGAATCTGATTTGTGGTGAGGGAGAGAGATAAAAGCTCATTTAGGAACGACATGAACATCCTGCGTAGGTAGCTGTTTATCAGTAAATATCTCCACTGAGATTAAGAAAAGCAGTAGCTTAATAAATTAAGTACTTCCTGGTATGGTTACTGTACTGATAATTCCCCAAAAGAATCTAGATTGGGGTGAGGGAACAGAGAAAAAAGCTCATTTAGGACCTCACTTACGAAGGGGGTAGGCATCTATATATCAGGGAGTATCCCTTCTGAGAATAACAACAGTTGGAGATTGTTAAGGTAATTACACAGGGAAAAGGATAATGTACTGGGAACTCCTCAGAAGAATCTGATTAGTGGTGAGGTGAGACAGATAAAAGCTCATTTAGGAACGACATTAAAATGCTCCATAGGTAGCTGTATAGCACAAAATATCTCCACTGAGATTATAAAAGCAGTAGTGTAATAAAATAAGTACTTCCTGGTATGGTTACTGTACTGGTAACTCCCCAAAAAAATCTGGATTGTGGTGAGGGAACAGAGAAAAAATCTCATTAAGACCTGCACTTACGAAGGGGGTAGGCAGCTGTATATCAGGGAGTAAACCTTCTGAGAATAAAAACAGCTGGAGCTTGTTAAGGTAATTACACAGGGGAAAGGATAATGTACTGGGAACTCCTCAGAAGAATCTGATTTGTGGTGAGGGGAGAGAGATAAAAGCTCATTAAGGAACGACATGAAAATGCTGCATAGGTAGCTGTTTATCAGTAAATATCTCCACTGAGATGAAGAAAAGCAGTAGCTTAATAAACTAAGTACTTCCTGGGATGGTTACTGTACTGGTAACTCCCCAAAAGAATCTGGATTGTGGTGAGGGAACAGAGAAAAAAGCTCATTTAGGACCTGCACTTAAGAAGCGGGTAGGCAGCTGTATATCAGGGAGTAAACCTTCTGAGAATAAAAACAGCTGGAGCTTTTAAGGTAATTACACAGGGGAAAGGATAATGTACTGGGAACTGCTCAGAAGAATCTGATTTGTGGCGAGGGGAGAGAGATAAAAGCTCATTTAGGAACGACATGAACATGCTGCGTAGGTAGCTGTTTATCAGTAAATATCTCCACTGAGATTAAGAAAAGCAGTAGCTTAATAAATTAAGTACTTCTTGGTACGGTTACTGTACTGGTAACTCCCCAAAAGAATCTGGATTGTGGTGAGGGAAGAGAGAAAAAAGCTAATTTAGGACCTGCCCTTACGAAGGGGTTAGGCAGCTGTATATCAGGGTGTATCTCTTCTGAGAATAAAAACAGCTGGAGCTTGTTAAGGTAATTACACAGGGGAAAGGATAATGTATTGGGAAATCCTCCGAAGAATCTGATTTTTGGTGAGGGGAGAGAGATAAAAGCTCATTTAGGAACGACATGAACATGCTGCGTAGGTAGCTGTTCATCAGTAAATATCTCCACTGAGATTAAGAAAAGCAGTAGCTTAATAAATTAAGTACTTCCTGGTATGGTTACTGTACTGGTAACTCCCCAAAAGAATCTGGATTGTGGTGAGGGAACAGAGAAAAAAGCTCATTTAGGACCTGCAATTATGAAGGGGGTAGGCAGCTGTATATCAGGGAGTAAACCTTCTGAGAATAAAAACAGCTGGAGCTTGTTAAGGTAATTACACAGGGGAAAGGATAATGTATTGGGAAATCCTCCGAAGAATCTGATTTTTGGTGAGGGGAGAGAGATAAAAGCTCATTTAGGAACGACATGAACATGCTGCGTAGGTAGCTGTTCATCAGTAAATATCTCCACTGAGATTAAGAAAAGCAGTAGCTTAATAAATTAAGTACTTCCTGGTATGGTTACTGTACTGGTAACTCCCCAAAAGAATCTGGATTGTGGTGAGGGAACAGAGAAAAAAGCTCATTTAGGACCTGCAATTATGAAGGGGGTAGGCAGCTGTATATCAGGGAGTAAACCTTCTGAGAATAAAAACAGCTGGAGATTGTTAAGTTAATTCCACAGGGGAAAGGATAATGTACTGGGAAATCCTCAGAAGAATCTGATTTGTGGTGAGGGGAGAGAGATAAAAGCTAATTTAGGAACGACATGAACATGCTGCGTAGGTAGCTGTTTATCAGTAAATATCTCCACTGAGATTAAGAAAAGCTGTAGCTTAATAAATTAAGTACTTCCTGGTATGGTTACTGTATTGGTAACTCCCCAAAAGAATCTGGATTGTGGTGAGGGAACAGAGAAAAAAGCTCATTTAGGACCTGCACTTACGAAGGGGGTAGGCAGCTGTATATCAGGGAGTAAACCTTCTGAGAATAAAAACAGCTGGAGCTTGTTAAGGTAATTACACAGGGGAAAGGATAATGTACTGGAAACTCCTCAGAAGAATCTGATTTGTGGTGAGGGGACAGAGATAGAAAGCTCATTTAAGAACGACATGAACATGCTGCGTAGGTAGCTGTTTATCATTAAATATCTCCACTGACATTAAGAAAAGCAGTAGGTTCACAAATTAAGTACTTCCTTGTATGGTTACTGTACAGGTAAATCCCCAAAAGAAGCTGGATTGTGGTGAGGGAACAGAGAAAAAAGATCATTTAGGACCTCCACTTTCGAAGGGGGTAGGCAGCTGTATGTCAGGGAGTATCCCTTCTGAGAATAAAAACAGCTGGAGCTTGTTAAGGTAATTACACATGGGAAAGGATAATGTACTGGGAACTCCTCAGAAGAATCTGTTTTGTGGTAAGGGGAGAGAGATAAAAGCTCATTTAGGAACGACATGAAAATGCTGCATAGGAAGCTGTTTATAAGTAAATATCTCCACTGAGATTAAGAAAAGCAGTAGCTTAATAAATTAAGTACTTCCTGGTATGGTTACTGTACTGGTAACTCCCCAAAAGAATCTGGATTGTGGTGAGGGAACAGAGAAAAAAGCTCATTTAGGACCTGCAATTATGAAGGGGGTAGGCAGCTGTATATCAGGGAGTAAACCTTCTGAGAATAAAAACAGCTGGAGATTGTTAAGTTAATTCCACAGGGGAAAGGATAATGTACTGGGAAATCCTCAGAAGAATCTGATTTGTGGTGAGGGGAGAGAGATAAAAGCTAATTTAGGAACGACATGAACATGCTGCGTAGGTAGCTGTTTATCAGTAAATATCTCCACTGAGATTAAGAAAAGCTGTAGCTTAATAAATTAAGTACTTCCTGGTATGGTTACTGTATTTTTAACTCCCCAAAAGAATCTGGATTGTGGTGAGGGAACAGAGAAAAAAGCTCATTTAGGACCTGCACTTACGAAGGGGGTAGGCAGCTGTATATTAGGGAGTATCCCTTTGAGAATAAAAACAGCTGGAGCTTGTTAAGGTAATTACACAGGGGAAAGGATAATGTACTGGGAACTCCTCAGAAGAATCTGATTTGTTGTGAGGGGAGAGAGATAAAAGCTCATTTAGGAACGACATGAACATGCTGCGTAGGTAGCTGTTTATCAGTAAATATCTCCACTGAGATTAAGAAAAGCAGTAGTTTAATAAATTAAGTACTTCCTGGTATGGTTTCTGTCCTGGTACCTCTCCAAAAGAATCTGGATTGTGGTGAGGGAACAGAGAAAAAAGCTCATTTAGGACCTGCACTTACGAAGGGGGTAGGCAGCTGTATATCAGGGAGTATCCCTTCTGAGATTAAAAACAGCTGGAGCTTGTTAAGGTAATTACACAGGGGAAAGGATAATGTACTGGGAACTCCTCAGAAGAATCTGATTTGTGGTGAGGGGATAGAGATAAAAGTTCATTTAGGAACTGCAGGAAGCCGGCAACCACGCCATTACAAGATGGCTCCTACTTCCTTGCAGCCTTACTGGTAAATAACGGCAAAGCCTAACGGATTTACCGGCCTGAACCCCGCGCATGCGCATGTGAGTTCTAGTCCCAGCCAATCCCGTGGCAGCTGCTAGTAGCAACCAGTCACAGACCAATCAGGGAACGACCCATGCTCACCCAACGGTATATAAGCAGGTGTTTTTGGCCTTTTGGTGCCCCTCGCTTCAGCTCTCCCTCCACCAAGCAGCTCCTCAATAAAATGTGATTGGGAAGGATCCTCGTGTGGTGGTCACCTTTCCTCGCTGGACGGGGTTGCCGCCCGCCGCAACTGGTGCCGAAACCCGGGACCAGGCGAGGGGTCGAAGAGGATCCAGAACCCAACACATGAGGAGGTAACTTCCCTCAGGTATGTGGACTGCCGTTCCAGTCTGGTGCTTCTTATTATCCTTCCGCTGTGAGTGCTGGTGGCTGGTGTGTGCTTGCTCTGTTTGCGCTGTGACGAACCTGGAAAAGAGTGCCGCTGCATTGATCTAGAGTAAGTTAAAAGTGAAAGTAAGCCCACGGTAGATAACGTGGTTTTCGCCCGTGGATAAGACACTCGTAGATAAGGGTGCAACATGGGAAATTCTCAGGGGAAAACAACCGGTTCTGAGGACCTTTACACTCCTCTTCAGACATTGCTGAAACAGCGCGGTCTTAAGGTTGGCAGGGCAACTATCAAGAAGGTTCTTACTGATATAGACCAACAGGCACCGTGGTTCGCGGTTTCTGGCGGCTTGACCCTCGTTTGCTGGGACAAGTTAGGCAGGGATTTAGACAGCGCTCAGGAAAAGGGTGAGATCTCTAGAGCAACGATGCCCTTATGGCGCATGGTACGCTCATGCCTGGAAGATGGACACTCCATAGATCTTATAAAGGAAGGTCAAAGGGCCCTTAGTAAGCACCAGGATAGTCTTTCGGAATCCTCATCAGTAAAGGGGGAAGTGGTTAGGCCTAAGGAAAATAAAAATAAAAAGATGAAAGAAAGAAAAGGGAGACCCCATAAGGGTCTGGAGGAGGGACTGCAGCCCTCCGGAAAATCCTCGACCGCGCAGGCGGCGGGGACGAGACAGACAAAACAAAAGCAAACTCAAAAGGGACAAGGACAAGAACCAGTTGCCCCGTTGTATCCTTCTTTGGAGGAATTTAAGATTGATAACTCCTTCTCAGCTCTTAGTATAGAGGGCAGTGAATCAGAGAGCGAGGCCGAGAGTGGCCATACCTCGGGCAGCGAGCTGAGCCCAGAAGATGAAGAGGGCTTGGAGGAAGCCGCTGCTAGGTACGAAAAGGACAGATACGGACCTGGTTACCCCCTTGGGGCCAAGGCCCCCAGGCAAAAAACACCCTCTGCCCCCCCCCCCCCCCCCCGCCTTATGCGGTGTCCGGGCGGAGCAACTTCATAAAGAGAAGTATGTGGTCTAGGTTGGCCGCGGCTTTTCCAGTCTTTGAGAACCCAATAACAGATGAAAGGACCTATGAGCCAGTCTCTTATAAACAACTAAGGGATCTAATGGAGTCAGTGCGCACATATGGAGTTACAGCCAGTTATACCACTGCCTTATTGCGGCGACTCACGGTTAATGCCATGACGCCCACGGATTGGTTTGAGATTGCGCACACATGTCTCAGTCATGGGCAGTTCCTTGACTTTAGGTCCATTGTTCAGGACAAGGCACAAATACAATTCAGAAAGAATCTCCAAGAAGGGAGAGCCGAATGGTCGGTGGACATGCTTCTAGGACAGGGAGCTTATGCAGTGGAACAGACCACCTACCCCTTTGAAGTCTACCGCCAGGTAAATGAGATATTTTACAAGGCTTGGCGGGCCTTGCCAAACAAAGGAGAGGTGGCTGGCAACCTTACAAAAGTGATTCAGGCGCCCAATGAACCATTTTCTGATTTTGTGGCACGCATGCTTGAGACGGCGGAGCGTGTACTTGGGAATTTGGATGCTGCCATGCCACTTGTACAACAAATAATCTATGAGCAAAGTACCAAGGAATGTAAAAGAGTGATAACTCCTATAAAGGAAAAGGGCCTTGAGGCATGGGTAAGAGCTTGCCGAGAGGTGGGAGGCCCATTGACAAATGCAGGCTTGGCGGCGGCTGTGCTTTCTGCCGCTCGCATGGCTAGGGACGACAAACAGAAGGGCTGCTTTAAGTGTGGCCAATTAGGACACTTTAAGCGGCAATGCCCGAAAATTAACGAGACCCCAGCTAATTTAACGGGAGGACAGCGACAACCAGGTCTGTGCCCCCGATGTAAAAAGGGAAAACATTGGGCCAATGAATGTAGGTCAGTGAAGGACATCAATGGACACCCGATCCCCCAAGCTGTACCGTTAGAGTCAAAAAACGGGAAGGGGGGCCCCCGTCCCCAGGGCCCACAAATCTATGGGGCACTTCAAACGTCGGTACCAGCCCCCCACCTGCAACCACCCAGGCTCGAAGGGCAACTTCAGGCTCCGCAGGGCTGGACCTCTGTGCTGCCACCGGAACAGTATTAACTCCGGCGATGGGCGTACAGGTCATAGACTCTGATATGACAGGACCCCTTGAAAGAGACACAGTGGGCTTGATTCTTGGTCGTTCCTCTTCCACCATGAGAGGGCTAATTGTCCTCCCAGGAGTCATTAACCCAGATTGTGAAGGAACTATAAAAATCCTTTGTCATGTTCCCCGTGGAGTTATCTCCATAGCTCCAGGAGATCGAATTGCTCAACTTCTACTGCTGCCTTCAAGGCATGACCGTTTTCCTGCAAAAAATATTGAAAGAAACAATGCAGACCTTGGATCCACTGGAGTGGACCTTACATGTTTGTAAAAACAAAAAGGGGGAATAGCTGAGACAGCGACCCCCAGGGAAAGGCTTTCACTTGTACTCTTTACCTTAAATTTTTTAAATGTAAATGATGCCGGTGAGTCAGCTGCCGATAGGCATGCAGCCACTAAGGTCACCGTCAGAAAGGATATGGTCATGTGGAAAGAGGTTTTGAATAACAAATGGTATGGACCGGATCTGGTGATAACGAGATCCAGGGGAGCTGTTTGTGTTTTTCCTCAGGGCCAAGAAGTGCCTCACTGGGTGCCAACGAGATTGACCAGGCCTGTGGAAACGACAGAAGAAACCCATTGCGAAAATAAAGACCCGCAAGATGAAGACGCCATCCACTTGCCCTGTGGTACAACTGATCCCCCTGCTACTTGCAACAGTGCTGACTGCAGCCCCGATGGCAGCAAAAGAAATGACACTATGGGCTGTGACTAAGGCATGGCCAGTACCTATGCCCTTGCATGCAGATTCCTCCCCACCTTGTTTTCTGCAGACTGCAACATGGAAGTCCCATGTATTACTCGTATTTTTACTACTATGCCTAGGGGGCAGTATGGTCTGCCTCTGGTTGGTCTGTCACCTGCGAACCCAAACACGAAGGGACAAGGTTGTAATTTCACAGGCTTTAGCCGCCTTGGAGTATGGAGCTTCCCCCCAGATTTGGCTTTCAGCCCTAAAAAGGGACTAAGCCCTCAATTGCACGGCCTTTGCACCCCAGGAAGCTGGTAGCTTCACTTGCACTAGGGATAGGCGTGCATTTGAGCAGAGAAGGATGCCGGGCAATAGCACCGCACTTGGGAGTCCTGAGGTAACAGGCCCCAAGAAGAGCAAGTCTGATTGCACGTGGGTAGATACCCTAGACCCCACCTCTGGAAAAAAGGTATCGGACGGGTCTGGCGTCCGATGAATGGATAACACTCATGGGAAAGCCAGTGCATTGTTCCAAAATAGCACACAGAGATCAGATCTCTACTCTTACCTGCACAAAAACAAAAAGGGGGAACTGCAGGAAGCCGGCAACAACGCCATTACAAGATGGCTCCTACTTCCTTGCAGAATTACTGGTAAATAACGGCAAAGCCTAACGGATTTACCGGCCTGAACCCCGCGCATGCGCAAGTGAGTTCTAGTCCCAGCCAATCCCGTGGCAGCTGCTAGTAGCAACCAGTCACAGACCAAACAGGGAACGACCCATGCTCACCCAACGGTATATAAGCAGGTGTTTTTGGCCTTTTGGTGCCCCTCGCTTCAGCTCTCCCTCAACCAAGCAGCTCCTCAATAAAATGTGATTGGGAAGGATCTTCGTGTGGTGGTCGCCTTTCCTCGCTGGACGGGGTTGCCGCCCGCCGCAGGAACGACATGAAAATGCTGCATAGGTAGCTGTTTATCAGTAAATATCGCCACTGAGATTAAGAAAAGCAGTAGCTTAATAAAATAAGTACTTCCTGGTATGGTTACTGTACTGGTAACTCCCCAAAAGAATCTGGATTGTGGTGAGGGAAAAGAGAAAAAAGCACATTTAGGACCTGCACTTACGAAGGGGGTAGGCAGCTGTATATCAGGGAGTATCCCTTCTGAGAATAAAAACAGCTGGAGCTTGTTGAGGTAATTACACAGGAGAAAGGATAATGTACTGGGAACTCCTCAGAAGATTCTGATTTGTGGTGAGGGGATAGAGATAAAGTTAATTTAGGAACAACATGAAAATGCTTCATAGGTAGCTGTTTATCAGTAAATATCGCCACTGAGATTAAGAAAAGCAGTAGCTTAATAAATTAAGTATTTCCTGGTATGGTTACTGTACTGCTAACTCCCCAAAAGAATCTCGATTGTGGTGAGGGAACAGAGAAAAAAGCTCATTTAGGACCTGCACTTACGAAGGGGGTAGGCAGCTGTATATCAGGGAGTATCCCATTTGTGAATAAAAACAGCTGGAGCTTGTTAAGGTAATTACACAGGGGAAAGGAAAATGTACTGGGAACTCCTCAGAAGAATCTGATTTGTGGTGACGGAGAGAGATAAAAGCTCATTTAGGAACGACATGAACATGCTGCGTAGGTAGCTGTTTATCAGTAAATATCTACACTGAGATTAAGAAAAGCAGTAGCTTAATAAATTAAGTACTTCCTGGTATGGTTACTGTACTGGTAATTCCACAAAAGAATCTGGATTGAGGTGAGGGAACAGAGAAAAAAGCTCATTTAGGACCTGCACTTACGAAGGGGGTTGGCAGCTGTATATCAGGGAGTATCCCTTCTGAGAATAAAATCAGCTGGAGCTTGTTAAGGTAATTACACAGGGGAAAGGATAATGTACTGGGAACTCCTCAGAAGAATCTGATTTGTGGTGAGGGGAGAGAGATAAAAGCTCATTTAAGAACGACAAGAAAATGCTGCATAGGTAGCTGTTTATCAGTAAATATCTCCACTGAGATTAAGAAAAGCAGTAGCTTAATAAATTAAGTACTTCCTGGTATGGTTACTGTACTGGTAATTCCCAAAAAGAATCTGGATTGTGGTGAAGGAACAGAGAAAAAAGCGCATTTAGGACCTGCACTTACGAAGGGGTAGGCAGCTGTATATCAGGGAGTATCCCTTCTGAGAATAAAAACAGATGGAGCTTGTTAAGGTAATTACACAGGGGAAAGGATAATGTCCTGGGAACTCTTCAGAAGAATCTGATTTGTGGTGAGGGGAGAGAGATAAAAGCTCATTTAGGAACGACATGAAAATGCTGCAGAGGTAGCTGTTTATCAGTAAATATCTCCACTGAGATTAAGAAAAGCAGTAGCTTAATAAATTAAGTAGTTCCTGGTATGGTTACTGTACTTTTAACTCCCCAAAAGAATCTGGATTGTGGTGAGGGAACAGAGAAAAAAGCTCATTTAGGACCTGCACTTACGAAGGGGGTAGGCAGCTGTATATCACGGAGTATCCCTTCTGAGAATAAAAACAGCTGGAGCTTGTTAAGGTAATTACACAGGGGAAAGCATAATGTACTGGGAACTCCTCAGAAGAATCTGAATTGTGGTGAGGGAGAGAGATAGAAAGCTCATTTAGGAACGACATGAACATGCTGCGTAGGTAGCTGTTTATCAGTAATATCTCCACTGAGATTAAGTAAAGCAGTAGCTTAATAAATTAAGTACTTCCTGGTATGGTTATTGTACTGGTAACTCCCCAAAAGAATCTGGATTGTGGTGAGGTAACAGAGAAAAAAGCTCATTTAGAACCTGCACTTA